>NC_056732.1:1895606406-1895616406 GCF_019279795.1 Protopterus annectens | reverse complement strand
AGGTGGGATACAGTCTAAAAAGTCATATGATGATGCAGTTGAAAGAACAAAACCTACTGTAAACTTGATTTAAAAGAAAAAAAAGCTTGTTGCTCAGATAAGAAAGAAGAAATAACAGATATTTTGTATGGGAGAGTTTAGTGAAACCTTTGTTTTTTTAAGCGAAAAATATTAGATCCTTGATTCATTTTAGGAAAGAAACATTTTGTGACAACATTTGAGATTGAGGACTTAATGGAACGATTTCTTTTTAATTGTGAAAAAAGGAAAAGAAGAAAAGTGTTACTGATGGAACAAATCCATATTTTCTGGGTAAGGAGCTGATTAAAAGTCCGTGTTCAATTCCTTACTGATGACATTGTGTTAAAAGATGCGTAAAATTAGTTTGCATTCATGTGTTATTCATTGTTTGGTATTTTAAAAGCTAAAGATGAGAGGGATATTTGGAATGTGTGGTAGGAAGTGGATGTTATTTTAAAATATGAAAAAGATGTGATAAAGCTTTAACCAAGTATTGTATATGTTAATGGTAACAGAGGAGCATTTGGATATATGACACAACTGAAAAAATATTTTTGTTCAGATTTCAAACAACTTATGAATGAGTATAGAAAAATATGATGTGATTGAAGTCGGGGAAAGGTCACATGATGAATAAGTGTAAAAAGGAATGTATAATTTGTAAAAGTAAAGGGCATTCTTGGTTTGTTTGTATAAAGTACAAGATATACAGTGTTGAGCAGGATGATGTAGAAAGTCTTGTAATGTCTGAAAGTAATGATGAAGTAGGTGAAAAAGGTGTTAAAGAAAAAGAGGACGAAGGTATAAAATTATTTAAATATGTCATATTTCTAAGGATGATGATAACTGTATGGAGAGTATTGAAAATGAAGAATGAATTGAGAGTGATAAGTCAGATGTTTTTGAAGGAAGTATAAAGGATGTTAGGAAAATAAATCTGATAGGTGTTAGGATAGGGGAAAGAAAAAGAAGGTTAAAAATGCATCATCAGAGATTAAAAGAAAGGTAAGGAGTATTATCTGGTGTGAGTAAAATATTGCACTGAATCAAGAGATATGGTAATGGGGAATGCAACAACCCAACCCCAAGTAGAAATATGGCACTGAATCAAGAGATGTGGTAACTGTGGATGCAAAACCCAACCTCAAATAGAAATATGGCATTGAATCAAGAGGTGTGGTAACTGTGGATGCAACAACCCATCCTCAACTAGAAATATGGCATTGAATCAAGAGGTGTGGTAACTGTGGATGCAACAACCCAACCTCAAGTAGAAGTATGGCATTGAATCAAGAGGTGTGGTAACTGTGGATGCAACAACCCATCCTCAACTAGAAATATGGCATTGAATCAAGAGGTGTGGTAACTGTGGATGCAGCATCCTAACCTCAAATAGAAATATGTAAGAAAGGGGATTGTTGATGATGATGATGATCAAGATGATGAAGAATTGGGTAGAACATTAATCCAGAGGATCTTTTTCAGATTCAACCAGGGATTTAAACAAAATGAAAATGTGCATGTGAAATATTATGAATTTAGATTAATACCCACATACTATAAAAGAAAAGTAGCAAACTGAATTTAGAAGAGCACAGTCGAGTTATAAATGAGGAAAGCAATGCCATTAATACAGGAGATGCAGAGAGACAGAATTTGAATTTGGAACAATACTGTCGTGGTGTTTGCAGGTATACAGTATCAGTTATGTCATTAATACAGAGTATGCACTGTCACTGTGGAAGTGCATTGGTGAGCTTACAGCTGATGTATACAGATCAATTACTTAGTAATAACCCAAGAACCTATGAACTATGCTTACAAATCCTCCAACTACCCCTATAGCTTAGCACAACTCTTGTTATACCGAGTAGACTACAGGTTGCTGTGAGGTGACCTGCGTCTTGCTTTTCAAACCATGAAATGCAGAGTCCTATTTGACCTCCTATTTCTTCACAGAACCAATATCTCTACAAATACACACACTAAGTGTTTAAATCTGCACCAACTAATAAATAAGACATGCAGAAGAGGTAGGTTCCTAACTGAACATATTCCTAGCCTATAGATAAGTTACATTACATGCCAGTCAAAGCACTATTTTGACTATCTTGATTACTGGATGGTTAGATGCACATTTACACCAGGATTATCATGTACAACTGTGTTCAGTTTAGGAGGTAAACACTATTAAGTGCTTAGAAAGGGAGGTGTGAACTTTCAGTTGTGTCCATTTAAAGGTGCCTATGGCTACCCATCTTATGGTCCCTGTGGTCATTTCCCTAATGCTGTTCCTATGTCTCTGTGTTCCTAAAAAGTTTACAAGACAAGGCTATAAGATACAAACAAGTTTCTTACAGTAACCCTGGGTTTGTTTCCCTCTGAAACTCTTTGCACAGTGTGTGTGCCTAACCAATTCATTTTACTAGGGATCTATAGTTCTTCATCAAAGTTTTGCTAGACTGAACCACAAATGATAAAGCCCAATACATCATACAATAAACAGGTAGAAAACCTAAACTATTGAAATGCAACTGTTTGCAAACAGATAATAAAAGTTTTCTCTGGCAATCCATAAGTCTACCTCAGACCTCAGATATAAATTGTGGTGTTATTTTTAGGGATTTCCAAAGATAAGGTTTAAGGTTGGGTTTGCAGCAGGATCAGGTTTAGAGTTAGGTCTAGGGTTAGTGGTAACAAATATTAATGAAGTGGAGTAGGGGAATAAGGAACAGGGGTAGTTCTGAGGTTAAAGTTAACACATTTTAATAAGGTACATCAGGAGTGGTGAAGGGTTTGGTTTTAGGGTTACGGTTAGGGATGGGGTTAGCAAATATTAATAAGGTAGAGCAGGGTGGGGAGCCTGCCCATTCCAATATACTAGTATGTGCTAATCCTAACCCTAAAGATTCCTCCGCCCCTAAACACAAACCTACGCACACACACACGCACACAGATTTACACACACACACACACACACACACACACACACACACACACACACACACACACATACACACACACACACACACACACAGATTCACACACACACACACACACACACACACACACACACACACACACACACACACACACACACACACACACAGATTTACACACACACACACACACACACATACACTCACACACACACACACACACACACACACACACACACACACACACAGATTTACACACACACACCCACATACACACACAAATTCACACACACACACACACACACACACACACACACACACACACACATGCGCGCGCACGCACACACACAGACACAGATTTACACAGACACACACACACACAGACACAGATTTACACACACCACACACACACACACACACACACACACACACACACACACACACACACACACACGGATTCATACACATGCACACAGATACACACACACACGCACACACAGACACACACTCACACACACACACACACACACACACACACACACACACACACACACACACACACACACACACACACACACACACACACACACACACAGATACACAAAGATACACACACACACAGACACACAGACACACACACACACACACACACACACACACACACACACACACACACACACACACACACACACACACACACTTCTATCCGTTAAATCATACTTACTGCTACATCATTCAACCAAACAAATGTTTGACCAAACACACTTTGAAACATTTATGCCTCTACTCTGCTCGTTTGACAAACTAAATATTTGGCAAATGAGTGGTAACCCCTTTACCAGACAGTAGTAATGGGTCACCTATGAAACAGGAATGCCCCTCTGAGTTTATGAGACTAACAAATGAATGAAAAAGGGGGATGTCTGATAAAGGTGTTAGAGTGAGAGATGGAGAGAGAAAGGGAGCCGTGAGCATCTTATCCAAGACAGGATCTAGAGCAAAGGGTAAGAAACATTTAGTACACATGATGGGTAAGAATATGCTGAGACCTTTATTGTGAGATATCCCTTACATTCGTGAAACATGCAGTAGTATACTGACTTAGAAGGGAAACATTTTTAGGCAGCAACCATGAGGAAGTATATAACAAAATAGAGCAGTAGGACTACCAATGCTGTGTTCCACTTTTAATTAAATCAAAATAGTAAAGATAGTGAAACACAAAAGCGCTTTCGGGTTTGAACCCTTCATCAGATAAAATACAATACAAAGTCACAGATTTTAAATGAAAAGCAACTAACCACACATCAGTAGTGCACTCTCCTCCTCTTTAGGGCTGGTTTCAAAGGTATTAACCCATTACGATCGGGAGCTATGTCAACTGAAAGTTGTATAATCCAGATGGATTATCTATACTCTGTATAGTTTACCAAGTCCACTCCCCTTATATTGGGTTTTGTTGTTTGTAAAACCATAAACTTAAAAACATGTCCTGAATTTTCCTCACTATGCTGGTAAAGGGCATTATCCAGATTTCTAAATCTTATATCTGCTAATTTTTTTTTTAAATTCTCTGCTTCAATATTCAATTCGTCTATCCAACATAAAAAGATGTGCAGCAGTGGCACCGGGCCACATAAACAACATTTCATGTCCTGCAATCTGCATAACCATCCATATAATATATTTTTCCTGTGTTGGGGTGTATAAAGGCATCATCTTCTGTAAAATATGAGCAGGCCTGCATTTAAAAGGTCCCTTACTATGCATTTTATTTTTACTTGTCTTTTTATTTTCTTGACATAGTAATCTTCAAAATTCTTATTTCTCTTAAAAACACAGGAGGGATGCTGTCCCACAATGTCAAATATCTTATCATCTGTTAATAAAACTTTCCAATTTCTTCTGATGATCACTCCACACCACACGCTGCAGGGGCCTCAACCACATTACCACAATCAACAGAACATGCTGGAGGGACAGGTTCATAACCCAGAGACTGCCCATGCTCTGGAATAGACTTCCCATACTTGTCAAGCAGAGCACCTCGCTGACCCGCTTCAAGAGAAATCTTGATGAGTGGATGGGAAATAGAAAGTTCACCCCAGGGATCACTCCAGTGGTTTTACTTGATAGAGGCACCGGGAACTAATGGCGGCATGATGCTAGGGCACTTCCATGGGCTAGGCTTGTAAAGGCTCCAAGGCTGTTGGCCTAGTACACACCTATGAACCTCTAATGTCACAAATATCACCTATATCATTACTATATTTAAGCATGATTCACAGAGTGTTTGCTGGGTTGCAACAGTTCACAGAGAGGTTTGTTGTGAGACATCCCTAATGCTCCTACACCATACAATATTATACTGTCTTAGAAGGGGAACATATTTCTAGGCAGCAACCATGAGGAAGTAGTCATAGATACAGTCTGATATAATGGCTGCAACATATATGTTATGCGATGTTCTTGCTATCATATAGATGTGTTAGATAACCCACTTCTCATATCCACTTTGATTGCTATAGTAATTGCATTGCATTCAATTGGAAGACTATGACGACTGGACATATCAGTGTTTTATCTGCTAGGCTGTCATTTAGTGCAGACATAATTTACGGTTATAATATACATAACAAGTACCACTTTAAAATATTTAGAGCAGTCATAATTTACAGTTATAATATACACAATCAGTACAACTCTTAAACATGTAGTGCAGTTATAATTTACAGTTATAATATACACAATCAGTACAACTCTAAAACATTTAGTGCAGCAGTAATTTACAGTTATAATATACACAATCAGTACAACTCTAAAACATTTAGTGCAGCAGTAATTTACAGTTATAATATACATAACGAGTACCACTCTAAAACATTTAGTGCAGCAGTAATTTACAGTTATAATATACACAATCAGTACAACTCTAAAACATTTAGTGCAGCAGTAATTTACAGTTATTATATACACGAGTACAACTCTAAAACATTTAGTGCAGCAGTAATTTACAGTTATAATATACACAATCAGTACAACTCTAAAACATTTAGTGCAGCAGTAATTTACAGTTATAATATACACAATCAGTACAACTCTAAAACATTTAGTGCAGCAGTAAATCATTTAGTGCAGGCATAATATACATAACGAGTACCACTCTAAAACATTTAGTGCAGCAGTAATTTACAGTTATAATATACACAATCAGTACAACTCTAAAACATTTAGTGCAGCAGTAATTTACAGTTATAATATACATAACGAGTACCACTCTAAAACATTTAGTGCAGCAGTAATTTACAGTTATAATATACATAACGAGTACCACTCTAAAACATTTAGTGCAGCAGTAATTTACAGTTATAATATACACAATCAGTACAACTCTAAAACATTTAGTGCAGACTCTGTTCAGTCAAGCAAGTTATACATTTGATCATTATTAAACTTATATAAGCATTTAAATTAACAATTATGTCACAGCTTGTATGTAGTATAAAATACTGTTTGGCACTCAATTATAGAAAGGAGATAGCCAGGATTAGAACAAGGACATAACCAGTGTGTCTTAAAATGTTGTCTGAGACTTTTTTTTGAATTGAGTTAGTGAGGATACAAGAGTAAGGTCAGCAGGAAGGGAGTTCCAAGTTTTGCCGACAGAGTTGGAAGCACGGAGTCCCCAGCTGAGTTATTGGTTTTGAATGTTGGAACCAGCACTCTGTTAGATGAGCGAAGTGGCCTGAGGTTACTGTAGGGGCTAATGATGTTTTTAAGTGCAGTTGTATTTGCAGGTTGGTTGAGTACTTTATATGCCACTATAAGCTGGTTGTATTGAAGTAGGCTAGGTAATTCAAGCCACCCTAGAAGATTTAGGTTATGACAGTGGTGTGTCCTAAGTGCCGTGCCTGTGGCAAATCTAGCAATGTGGTTATAACAGCTAGAGAGCTTGTTAAGGTCAGATTTGTTCAGACTGATGAATAAAGGGGAGGCATAGACCCTTTTAATAATACCCAGTTTAATGTACCAGTTTTGATAAGGCTATTGATGTCTCTTTCTAGATTTATACACTTCCATTTGGCAGACATAACAGAGCCCAAGTTTCACGGATGTGTGATACAATTCTGAGATATTTGAAATCTTTGAATCTTAGGGTCAGTGTCCCTTTAACTGCAGGATGTAAGAAAAGTGACAGATGTATGAACTTCCAGTGCCTCTGAAGCTCTATAAAGTAGGGTCATGAGTGGTAGCAGAGATGGTCCCTTCAGCTGACACCAGACACACAGTTAGCAGTCTTGTGATAGGAGGATTCATGTCAGCTGAGTACACAGATAAGGAAGGACACCAGAGAGTATAGCTTCATACAAAAGTGTAACTAACAAGAATGCATTAAGAGTTGTTCCCTTCATATTGGTGGCACAGTTGTGCAGTGGTTAGGTGCAGAGCAGTGGTGCAGCAGTTAGGAGCAGCATGGTGGTACATCGGTTAGGGGTGGCACTGTGGTGCATCAATTTAGGAGGAGCTGTAGTACAGCAGTTAGTGATGGCGGTGTGGTGCATCGGTTAGGGGTGACACTGTGGTACAGCAGTTAGTGATGGCGCTGTGGTGCATTGGTTAGGGGTGACACTGTGGTACAGCAGTTAGTGATGGTGCTGTGGTGCATTGGTTAGGGGTGACACTGTGGTGCAGCAGTTAGTGATGGCGCTGTGGTGCATTGGTTAGGTGGCACTGTGGTGCAGCAGTTAGTGATGGCGCTGTGGTGCATTGGTTAGGTGACACTGTGGTGCAGCAGTTAGTGAGGGCACTGTGGTGCATTGGTTAGTCGTGACACTGTGGTGCAGCAGTTAGTGATGGCGCTGTGGTGCATTGGTTAGGGGTGGCACTGTGGTGCAGCAGTTAGTGATGGCGCTGTGGTGCATTGGTTAGGGGTGACACTGTGGTGCAGCAGTTAGTGATGGCGCTGTGGTGCATTGGTTAGGGGTGACACTGTGGTACAGCAGTTAGTGATGGCGCTGTGGTGCATTGGTTAGGGGTGGCACTGTGGTGCAGCAGTTAGTGATGGCGCTGTGGTGCATTGGTTAGGGGTGGCACTGTGGTGCAGCAGTTAGTGATGGCGCTGTGGTGCATTGGTTAGGGGTGGCAGAGTAGTGCAGCAGTTTGGGTAGTGTGATGGTACAGCAATTAGAGTTGGCTCTGTGGTGCAGCAGTCTGTGCAGTATGGTGGTACAGCGGTTACGGGTGGCACTGTAGTGCAGCAGTTTGGGGGAAGCTGTAGTACAGCAGTTAGGGGTGGTGCTGTGGTGCATCGGTTAGGGGTGGCAGAGTGGTGCAGCAGTTAGGTGTGGCACTGTGGTTCAGTGGTTAGAGCAACACTGTAGTGCAGCAGTGTGGCCAGTATGGTGGTACAGTGGTTAACATTGTCTCCTTACACAAGAAGTTCTCCAGTTTGATTCTTGGCTGGGATGCCTTCTTTGTGGAGTCTGCATGTCCTCCCTGCATTCACATGGGTTTCCTCCAGGTGTTTCAGTTTCCTCCCACATTCCAAAGACATACATCTATAGATATTCTCTCTGTGCCTGTGCTGAAAATGGTCTGTGTCCCAGTCAGACTTTTCCAGTAAACAAATGCTAAATAAATAAAAATATCTTCAGTTAATAAAAACACAATGATATGTGAGGAGCAAAAATACAGCTCCCTGAAGCAAGGCTTTGGACAACTGCTAGAAAAATGTACTTGACATATTAAGGTGAATTTATCAGGTTGTAGCAGTTTGCACCAACATAACATAATCTTTGTTGTGTTAATATTTAACCTTATCCAATCTTTGTTAATTTTTTTAGAAAGTAGCTGAATCCCTTTTGGACTTCTTTATGATCCTAAGTTATGATGTTCCTAGGCAAAATGTATAGTTATCCATAAACTGAAACAGATGAAAAAATCCACAATGTTGCCACATGTAAAGGACAGCTAGAACATTTTGAGGCCTAAGGCTGATCCCAATGGCCTACAACAGCAGAAGTTAAGTCAGAAGGAGTATGACGGATGCAATATTGTGCTCTAATGGTGGACTAGCTATTGTAAATCTGAAACTGATGAGTGTGGGCCCCATAATTACCCCATCCAACAAAAATAAATAAATAAATAAAAATTCAGGAAAACAATAAAATGCCTAACATCTCTCTCTCTTTCCTTTTTAAAGTTATTTTTTACAGATCAAGCCCCAGCACCCCACAATGTGGGGAAGCAACCACATGCCCAGAATGTGCTTATACAAACTCCAAGATTGCCATACCTTGAGAAAAGGGAATATTCTAAGAAGCAGCAATCAGACACTTTGTATATGTGAGGAAACATTGATACTCATTCAGTCTTATTGTTCCAGACCATAATGAGTCTCTTATTGTTCCAGACATACCATAAAGAGTCTGAGAGTATCAAATAGTTACTGAAATCCTCATGTGTTAACATCTATTTAAAAGGGCCCAGTGGTTTACAATTTTACAGGCCTTACAGAAATGTAAGAATATTTTACTTTGTTCCAGCTCTTGGGAGGTTATGTTAGCAGAGCTGTATCCATTCCCCAGCCTGATCTGAAACCATGGAGGATGTCATATTGTATAGAATATATGGAACCTGGGCTATAAACTGACCAATACTATTCTCCTGAGTACTTTGGTAAAGTATTGAGAAAGACAACTGATTTAAAATCTGGTCAATGGAAGATGGACAGCGCAGTGGGAGTGTTGTCACCTAACAGCATGAGGTTTTTCTGTTCGATTCTCGGCTGGGGTGTCTTCTGTATCTGCATGTCCTTCCTGCATTGGTGTGGGTTTCTGCCAATGCTAAAAAGACATGTGGCTGTAGCATTTCTCCCATGGCCTCCACTGAAAATTGGCTTTGTTCCAAGTTGGACTTTCCTGGTTAACAAATGTTAAATAAATAAGATTCATGGCACAGAACTAAAATATGAGAGATTAATTACTAGTCAGTGAGGCATAGTACTCCATTCAACTAAATATAATATAAATTCATAAAAA
>NC_056732.1:1895584379-1895605906 GCF_019279795.1 Protopterus annectens | reverse complement strand
CTAGCCCTCAACTGTATAGGAAACTCTCAAGATTAGCAGCCCTACTTATTACCACCACTTCTCTGCTTTTACCCCTATTCTACCTCACTCCATATAGTTCCCTACTACTATCAGCCAATAACCCTCCATGGCAAATCTCCTCACTATACCACCCAGACCACCCATTAAACTATACCATAGCGCCAAGTCTTTTCTGTACCAACCTCCTACACAACCATGCAAATACCTCTAGCCCCCATGAAACACTTCTCAAAACTATCAAGAATATGCTAACCTACAATATAAGTTGACCAAACTGCTATTACACATTTTAAAGCAACTATGCAAATCTGGAGACATTCACCCTAATCCTGGTCCCATCTCCTTACTCAACACAGTTAATAGCCCTATCACAACAACTTAGCACAACTACATAGAAAAATAAATCTTCCCTACTACTCCTTAATATGAATGTAATAAGTATTGTAAATAAAGTTCACGACCTACAAGCTTTACTTTCCCTTTATGCCCCTGACATTGTAATATTAACAGAGACTTGGCTTAAACCCACCAATATCAACAAAGAAACTGTAGCTCCCAGATACACTATACTATGTAAGGATAGGACAACCAAAACAGGCAGGGCAGTAGCTATGATATTCAAAGATCACTTAACACTAGATTAACTGGAACTTGACATCCCTGACTTTGGAAATTCAGAACTAATCTTTACCAAATTAAAACTCATCCCTAAAAAACACATCAACATCATTGCTGGTTATATATCTCCAGGTAACAATATCCCTACATTAGAAGACATACTACACCGGTCCTCTATTGCCCTCCCACAGGAAACAGCCCTGATGGATGACTTCATATTGATTGGCTAGACTGCTCATCTCAGAATCCAAGATCTCATATCGACCAACATTCATTTACCCAGTTTATTACATCCCCCACTAGAACTGACAAATCTACCAATCGTCAATCTATCCTCGACTGGGTTCTGGGTAACAATCCCTCCCTATCATCTCAGGCAGAATGTCTTCCAGATGGTCTGAGTGACCACATACCAACTTTCCTTGTACGTATCCATGCATACCAAACTAACCAAAAACATACCTCACCATTAGAAACAAAAAAGACTTTAACCCACGTAGATTCATCACTGCCCTAAAATGCTGCAACTGGGACACACTCAAACTACCTCTAGAAAATGCTATCTCCTTTAACACTTCTTTTTCAGACATTTCAAACTGCCACACTCTCCCCAGAACCATCAGAGTTAAACCCAACTATGCCACCTGGCTGAGTAAGGAATGTAGATCCCTTCTCAAATCTAGAGACAAGGCCTGGGAACAACATCACAGATATAAAACTCAAATTACAAATTAAACATTCCTATAACTGTAAAACAAAGCTAAGAATCTTGTAAAACTAGACAAAATCAGCTACTACCATAACCTTCAGAAAAACACCACAACAATCCTCAAAAGTTTTGGGCTGCAGTCAATAATATACTATCACCAGGTAAAGCAGTGACTCCCTCTCCAATCTCAAACAGCAACTCTGATAATATAGCAATTCTCTTTAATAAATACTTTACAGAAACTATCTTAGCCCTTGCCAATTCATATAACATCTCCAGCAACCTTGCCCCATAGCTCCCCAATTCAGCAACCCCCAAAATAGCCCCAACCAATTTACATTACAATCAGTGTCTGTTGATGCCATAAAAAAACTACTGCATAAACTTTAACCTATTACCACAGCCACAGAAAATCTCCCTGCTGAATATTTGCAGATTGCTACTGAAGGAATTCAAAACCAGGTCCACGAAAGCTACTATCACCCCTACACACGCCCTGTAAACTCTCTTATATGCCTCCCCAGTTCTAACCAACCTCCGAAAAACTGACCTTAGCAAACTTGAATCTTGCTACAATGAAACTAACAAATTTTCTACTGATGCCTCACATAAGTTTCATCACTGCACTGCTCTTAAATAACTTAACTGGCTAGAACATCCACAATTGCTGCACTATAAAGAACTTATCTTTGCCCACAAAATCCTACACCAGCCAGTTAAAATCCCTGCTCTCAAAAATGTTATACAACCATATACCTCTATTACACACCTATACTCAGAAACAAAGTTTTGTTAGAAACCACCAAGGCTAGCAACTCAGCTGGGGAATCTCTCTTCTCTAATGTTATTCCTAAAAGCTGGAATAAACTGCCATCCTCTGTTTCCTCTAACTGCTCCTTAACACAATTTAAAAAGCTCCTAAATTCTCACTTTATAGAAAACTGGCTTTGTTCTTGTTATTACCCTGGATAACTCTGAGCTCTGTATACGTATCCAGGCCTGTCATAGTCATGGCTATCATAGTTCATGCCTCATACTTATCGCTCAACCTATTGTAACGTGCCTTCTTCTTCTTGAAATGCAAGTATCATATGTTATGTTATTGTCCCCGCCAGATGCTGTATTGCCATGTTTGAACTACTGATGATTTGGTATGCTACTAGAATTATTATTGTTTTTGTATTATTAATCTTAACAACTTGTTTACTACTGTTTTATGGAGATTATCTCCCTGGGCCTCCGATGAAAAAGGACATGTGTCCAGTCAGACTTTCCCATTAAACACATGTAAAATAAATAAATAGAGTATTCCCTTTTCTCGAGGTATAGCAATCTTGGAGTTCGTATAACCAAGTTCTGGGCATGTGGTCACTTCTCCCACATTGTAGGGTGCTGGGGCTTCACCTTCTGTAAAGAAAAACTTTAAAAGAGAAGACATATAGAGAGATATATTAAGCATTCATTGTTTTCCTGATTATTGGGGGGGTGGAAGTAATTATGGGGCTCACAATCATGAGTTTCGGAATTACAATAGCTAGTCCACCATTAGAGCACAATATTGCATCTGTTTTTTTTCAGCTGATGGGAAAAGGTACCTTAATTTCATACTCCTTATAGGTTCATAGGTTCATAGGTTGGTACTAGGCTATCAGCCCTAGGGCCTATACAAGCCTAGCCATAACGATTCCCTTCTGAAGTAACTGCTGCTGTGGGTCACTGGGATTGGCCTTAGGCCCCAGAATGTTCTAGCTGTCCTTGGCATGTGGCAACATTGTGGATTTTTTCATCCTTTCAGTTTATGGATGACTATACATTTTGCCAAGGAACATCATAACTTAGGATCAAAAAGAAGTCCAAAAGGGATTCAGCTACTTTCTAAAATTTTAACAAAGCTTCGATAAGGTTAAATGTTAACACAACAAAGATTATGTTACCTAGGTGCAAACCACTACAGCCTGATAAATTCACTCTGTTGCAAGTCAAAACTAAAGACAATTAAAGAGAAAGAGAGTGAGACAGAGAGAAGGGTACCTTAATATGGCAAGTACATTTTTCTAGTGCTTGTCCAAAGCATTGTTTCAGACACCTGCATTTTTGCACCTCACACATTATTCTGCTTTTATTAAATGAAGATATTTTTATTTATTTAGCTTTGTTTACTGGGAAAGTCTGACTGGGACACAGACCATTTTCAGTGGGGGCCTGTAGAGAAAAGCTCTAGATGCAGGTCTTTGGCATGTGGAAGGAAACACATGTGAATGCAGGGAGGACATGCAGACTCACAATAGAAGACACCCTGGCAGAGAATAGAACTGGAGAACCTCCTGGTGTGAGACAACAACGTTAACTGCTGCACCACCGCGCCACCCCTAACCACTGCACCCAGAAAGAAACAACTATTAATGCGGTCTTGTTAGTTACAATTTTGTGTGAAGGTAGACTGGTGTCCTTCCCCATATATGTACTCAGCTGACATGAATCCTCCTATCACAAGACTATTAACTGTGTATCTGGTGTCATCTGAAGGGACACTCACTACTACCACCCCTAGCTCTACTTTATAGAGTTTCAGAGGGACTGGATGTTCACATGTCTGTCACTTTTCTTACAACCTCCTGTGAAAGGGACACTGACTGTCAGTTTCAAACATTTCAAATATCTCAGAATTGTGCCACACATCTGTGCAGCTTGGGTGCTCTTATGTCTGCCAGATAGAAGTGTATAAATCTAGAAAGACACATGTCATCAGTACCCTTATCAAAACTTGTATATTAAACTGGAACTTCCTTCTGTGGACCATGATACACGAGTCTAAAGAGTATTATTCAAATTACGTATAAAGTGGACTTTGAAGAAAACTGTAAGTATGAAGGTTGTTAAGGAATCAATAATCAATAAATATATGCCACAAGTCCTTGTAAACGTAGAGCCAATACAATGTTAGTATGCTTCTGCTAACTGTGCACTGTACTGCGTTACCCATACTGCGTATAAAAACTCTTGCTGATATATTTTGTTTGTCTGTTTGCAATTCCTTTTAGATATTAAGGCCTTAGTGAGACAAAGTTACACTACTTAAAATATTAAGTATTTTTTTCATATTACATGATTTTGCTATACAGGGCTTGTCTCAGTGATGCTTTCTTATAAAGCGGGGCTGGCCAGTGGGCAACGAAGTCCTCGGGATATAAATGAACAAACTTTCAGATATAAAAGTATTATTTATTGCATTGTAATGGCCACTGATAATCTCATCTCTGCAGGATGGATGTGCATTCTTCAGGTACTTCTCAGGTTAAGGATCCTATTTTTATGATCAGCTAACATAACGCTCTCCTCCCTATTAGAAAAGCTTGACAGTGATATGTAAGGTTTAAAATATGCTCATCTCAGTCACTGCAGCCTCCAGAAATGGATCCAAGGTCTCTATAACTGGATAGTTCCTATAAACCACATGTGGCAGCTGTCACAGAGACAAGGCTAAAGCTATTTTCTATGTTTTATGAGAGTAACCAGTAATTCCAGATGTCCTACATACATGCCTACCTAAAGAACAAACAGGTAGTGCAGCCATCTTTGCCTGAGATCACATGATCTCACACATGACCTTTATTCAGGTCCCATCAATCCAAGAAAGGGACTCACAGTAAGTCTCACTTATCATGACTTGAACTAAGCAACCAAAATGCTGACATCAAGTACTTACTATGAGATACATTATTCCTCTTGAAAAATGTTTTAGAGTGGTACTCGTTATATATATATTATAACTGTAAATTACAGGTGCACTAAATGTTTTAGAGTGGTACTCATATATATTATAATTGTAAATTACAGTTGCACTAAATGTTTTAGAGTGATAGTCGTTATATATTATTATAACTGTAAATTACGGCTGCACTAAATGTTTTAGAGTTGTACTCGTGTATATAATAACTGTAAATTACTGCTGCACTATATGTTTTAGAGTGGTACTCGTGTATATTATAACTGTAAATTACTGCTGCACTAAAAGTTTTAGAGTTATACTCATTATGTATATTATAACTTGTAAATTACATCTGTACTAAATGTTTTAGAGTGGTACTCATTATGTATATTATAACTGTAAATTATGGCTGCCCTAAATGGCAGCCTAGCAGATAAAACCATGATGTGTCCTGTGTGCACAGTCATAGCTGTATTTCTACTAGAGGTTGGTTTGTTGCATCCACAGATACCACATCTCTTTATTCAGTGCTGTATTTCTACTAGGGGTTGGATTGTTGCATCCACTCACCACATCTCTTTATTCGTTGCCATATTTCTACTAGGAATTGGGTTGTTGCATTCCCTGTTAGCACGCCTCTTGACTCAGTGCCGTATTTCTACTGTGGGTTGGGCTGTTGCATCCACAATTACCACATCTCTTTATTTAGTGCCAGATTTCTACTAGGGGTTTGGTTGTTGCATCCAGTGTTGCCACATCTCTTGATTTAGTGCCATATTTCTACTCGGGGTTAGGTTGCTGCATCCACTGTTACCACATCTCTTGATTCAGTGCCGTATTTCAACTAGGGGTTGGGTTGTTGCATCCTCTGTTACCACGCCTCTTGATTCAGTGCCATATTTCTACTTGTGGTTGGGTTGTCGCATCCACTGTTGCCACATTTCTTGATTCAGTGCCATAGTTCTATTTGGGGTTGGGTTTTTGTGTCTCTTGTTACCACATCTTCTGTGTCAGTGTTCAGAGAGACTTCTGTGTCTCTGCTCGACAGTGGCACAGGAAAATAACTTTCTTGGGTGGTGTAAGCCACAGAACCTTGTTGGCTAGGCTTACGTATACCCTTGGGCCAATAGCCTAGTACATACCTATGAACCTATGAACATCTCTTGATTCAGTGCCACATTTCTACATGGGGTTGGGTTGTTGCATCCACAGTTACCACCTCTCTTCAGTCAGTGCCATATTTCTACTAGGGGTTGGGTTGTTGCATCCACAGTTACCACATCTCTTCAGTCAGTGCCACATTTCTACGTGGGGTTGGGTTGTTGCATCCACAGTTGCCATGTCTCTTCAGTCAGTGCCATATTTCTACATGGGGTTGGGTTGTTGCATCCACAGTTACCACATCTCTTCAGTCAGTGCCACATTTCTACGTGGGGTTGGGTTGTTGCATCCACAGTTACCACGTCACTTCAGTCAGTGCCACATTTCTGCGTGTGTTTGGGTTGTTGCATCCACAGTTACCACGTCTCTTCAGTCAGTGCCACATTTCTACATGGGGTTGGGTTGTTGCATCCACAGTTACCACGTCTCTTCAGTCAGTGCCACATTTCTACGTGGGGTTGGGTTGTTGCATCCACAGTTACCACATCTCTTCAGTCAGTGCCACATTTCTACGTGGGGTTGGGTTGTTGCATCCACAGTTACCACGTCTCTTCAGTCAGTGCCACATTTCTACGTGGGGTTGGGTTGTTGCATCCACAGTTACCACGGCTCTTCAGTCAGTGCCACATTTCTATGTGGGGTTGGGTTGTTGCATCCACAGTTACCACGGCTCTTCAGTCAGTGCCACATTTCTATGTGGGGTTGGGTTGTTGCATCCACAGTTACCATGGCTCTTGATTCAGTGCCATATTTCAACGTGGGATTGGGTTGTTGCATCCACAGTTACCACGTCTCTTCAGTCAGTACCACATTTCTACGTGGGGTTAGGTTGTTGCATCCACAGTTACCACGTCTCTTGATTCAGTGCTGCTCCTCTACCTTCTTTGACAGTGTGAAGGGTGAGGTGTACAGAGAAGGAAGTATGTTAGCGTGTTTATTTCATTTTAATAAGTTTTCATTACAAGTTAAATTCCTGACTGTTTTACAGTACGTATCTGATGATCTACTTCCTGTGAAATATGAGAAATACCTGCAAGGCAAAAGTGCTGCTCTTCCTTCGTAATAAAAATTAATTCTGTGACACGGGCTAATGCCATAACATTTAAAAACTACCATAAATAATACAACATATCATAATGCAGGCAACTGAGAATTATATTTTTTCTGAAACTTCACAAACAAAAGTGTAATATCTTGGAAACCTTAGAACATAGTGTTAGGACACTGTTGTTAAACAGACTTAAGCTTTTGTATATCAGCAAGAACTTCCTCTCTGAGTGCATGTTTATTGAGATATTTAAATAAATCTGAAAACATTTGCTTGATTATATAATTAGCAATATAAATAATATTGAAAATATCTCAAGCTGTGTAACTTGAGTGCAAATATCAAAGGCAGTTTTATTCAACCATGTGTAAAATTTCACCTGCATCACATGGAAATATAGGTTACTTGCATAATTACTAACAACTAGCAATATTTCCGGTATAGTTTGATATAAATGGGCATTGACAGTGACTTTTCCTGTCTCATACCATGGCATTTCATACTACAACTCTTAATAACATGTAGAGTTCTGAGTTATAAAACTATGAACGCAATTATGAAAGAATGAATAATACATAGCAGATAAAACTATGAACACAATTATGAAAGAATGAATAATACGTAGCAGATAAAACTATGAACACAATTATGAAAGAATGAATAATACGTAGCAGATAAAACTATGAACACAATTATGAAAGAATGAATAATCCGTAGCAGATAAAACTATGAACACAATTATGACAGAATGAATAATACGTAGCAGATAAAACTATGAACACAATTATGAAAGAATGAATAATCCATAGCAGATTAACTTCTCTATTGCAAGACATCCTAGAGTAATAATCTTAGTATCATTTATTAATATTCCTTTGCCCTTCTAATGCTGCATGTTATTAGCTGGAAAGTCACTTATTAAGGAAGCCAGACCCCAAAATATTCTTGCAGCTATAAGGAAGTTTAGATGTTAGCTGGAAGTATACAAAAGATGCTATAGTTTATAGAATGCATTAATATCAGCTAACATATCATACCAGAGCAATATATATTACTCCTGATGGAATATTTTTATCTAATATTCCATTTTCTTCGCATTTCAACTCACAACATTTCATTTTTCTTTTTGAATTAGCCTGAACCATCATGATCAGAAGTATATTTGTAAGAGTATTATATGATAAAACTGTGTCAGTAGTACAACAGACCTTCACTGCCCAGGTGACACAGCAAACCTTTTGGCTGATAAATTTAGCTCAAACGTCACCCTTCACTCCCCCACTACTCCTTGTGATATCCCTTCTATCATAACCCTCCAATTATCTACAGGGAGCAGGTCCTGGCAGGACTCACTATGGCCAAAAATACTGCTTCAGTGGCCCCCAACAATTTATTTAATTTAACTTTTGTGGGAAGGAAACTGGAGCACCTGGAGAAAACCCACACAAATGCAGAAGGCACCCCAGCCATGAGTCGAACCATACAACCTCTTGCTGGGAGGCAACAACACAACTGCTACATCACTGCACCATCCATCAATATTCTCAGTTGCCTCTTAATAGCCTCATATATGACCTAGCTGGACCACTAGAGGCACTGTTCAACTACAGCCTCAAAATATGTTATGTACCAAGGGAAGGGAGGGCCTTAATGGTCATGCCTCTCCACAAAGATGACCTATCAATAGACCCCAGAACTGCAGATCCATCAGTCTGATAAGTATAAAATGCAAAGACATTGAAAAATCATCATGGAAATGATCAAAAAGAACATTGGCAACCTACAGATCTGGACAAACCCAAGTTGGCTTTCTCAAGGGAAGGTCTTTCCTACTCAGTCTGGTAGACTTCTTTGAAAGGGTCACCAATGTTCCAGATGAGGGAAAAATGGTGCCCACCACCTACCTTGACCAGGACAAGGCATTCGATACAATACCCCACTCAGATGAAGAACTCTCATATCTAAGCATAAATCCCTACATAACTCAGTGGATTGCTAACTGGTTGACAGATGGGGCCCAAGAAGTTAGGATTGGTGACACCAATTCCACCAGAAGACCAGCCACCAGCGGAGTACCTCAGGGCTCTTTGTAGTGCCTGTACCTGTTGGACATCTATTTCTCAGAAGTCAAAGATTGATGTTGTAGGCCTCTGGATCACCAAGTTCACAGATGACTGTAAATTGGGAGCTAGTACCATTCTACTCAACCCTAATCAGTTCCATCCTCAAATGCAGTACCCTGTTGACATGTACCTAATCAGACAACAGTTGGAATGCCCTCAGATGTTTTCGCCAGGAGAATACAGGGTATAAATTCCCTGTGTTAGAC
Organism: Protopterus annectens; assembly: GCF_019279795.1. Taxonomy (NCBI): domain Eukaryota; kingdom Metazoa; phylum Chordata; order Ceratodontiformes; family Protopteridae; genus Protopterus; species Protopterus annectens. Next base: position 1,895,596,311 of record NC_056732.1, on the reverse strand, counting down.
AGATCACCATAAGGCCCTGTCACTTTACTCAATTTCATAAACGTTACTGAGATGTTACTGAGAGGTGATCGTTGCTTGGCATGTAAAACATCCTCAGTCCCAGCTCTTATGGATCTCTTGTACATATGAAAACGTTTAAACAGCACCAGCATTTGAAGAGGGCCAATGAGGTGCTCTGCTTGACATGAAGCAGGAGTCTGTTCCAAAGGTGTGGTAACCTCTGGGAGGCAAATCTGTTCTTCCAGCAGGTTCTATTAACTGATTCTATCCAAGTGATGCCTCCAGGTGCATCTGCCTCTAGGCCTCAAATATTGCTTGTTCATATTTGCATCAATAATTCCAAAACCATGCTATGTACAAAGTTTTAAAATAGTTCATCTTAAAGCTTAGAGAATGGCAAACTCAACTGCATTAATATTTGACCTCTGTCTAGTGCAGGTAAATAGATATTAACTGTTGATTTTTGATAATTTATATATATAATTTTCACATTTTTCTAAATATCCCAACAACCAAGTAACACAGACCAAACTCCTTAGCCTCACATAAAAGCTCTCAGCTCAATGAATAAAATGCTGCTGACACAATGTCTGTAACTTGAGTCGTTGCTGAGATATTTTAAGTAGTTTATAAAATATTACAAACGTAATAGTTACTGTGCTTACTGTGACTTATAAAATTCAATTTAAGACCTAGAACCTAAAGAATGCTACCACTATAAATAGTTTATGCTGAAGGATTTCCCATTTATAATTCTTTCATAGCCCCTCTGGTTCCACAAATATGAGCATTTGTTTGAAATGAAAAGACATAATTTGATTCCGTGAAAAGGCTTAGGCTCCACCCTTTGGGAGTTAAAGTGCAAACTTTCTGACCTTCATTGGAGTGAATGAGTTAATGTTACATACGAGGTTAAAGCTATTAGAGCAAGTAACCTGTGTACCATTTGACTTATGGATATGCAGCATTTCCAGCAGAGCCAAGTCAAAGATTGCCTTATATGTAAGGCAGAGATTGCCTCTGTGCAGTCTGTATGAAACAGAATAAAGTGACAGTGATTTCAGATGGTCCTCATAGGACAAATGCTGAAGACCTTGAATTTTCCTAGTGAGGAACATGTGTGGTCTCTCAAATTGCTGCAGATGCTTGGAAAGGTACATATCAAAAGATGCACTGTAGTCAATTATTGGCCTGATGAGGGAAGAGTACAGGGAGGTTATAACTTCTTTTTTTTCTGGAGGCGATGCCCTTACTTATGAGATGACCAATATAGCATGTCCTTCTTACCACTGTGGAGACATCATGATCAAAGGTAAGGTTGCTGTCAACCTGTGTGCCTAGGTCTCTTACCACTGAGTGCGTACTTAGATTGTTGTTATTGATGTGGTAGTTAGTAGGAACATTGCTCTTACAGAAAGGGATGACATTACATTTTTTTGCATTGAGTTTAAGGGGATGAGTTTGGCACCAGTCATTTGTTTGTGTAAGACCTTCTTGTACGATATTGACATTATTTGGAGATTCTATGACCTCTTCCAGTTTGCAGTCAACAGCAAATTTTGTCAGTCATAGACCTTTAGTTTTAGCTTGCACTTTGGACAAATAGATTCCAAACAGTAGATGTCCCAGGACTGATCTCTATGGAACACCACTGGTTACAGGTCTGCTGTTGGAGGTGGATTCCCCTATTTTGACTATATGGATTCTATCAGTGAACCAGTTAGTGTCCCATTTAATGCTATACGGGTTGACACCAAGCTGGGTGAGTTTGTCAATTATGCCTGAGTGGGGGATATGTCAAAAGCCTTGGGTAAGTCTAGGTAGGCTGTATGCACAGGTTTCCCCTAATGAAAGGCTTTGGTGACTGTCTCAAAGAAGTCCACGAGGTGTAACAGACATGATTTCCCTTTCACAAATCCAGTTGAGTAGGGTCAAGTGTTTGGAGACTACCAATATCTTTGTTGATAAGGTCCATGACCTTCGAGATAAGGCTAGTCAGACCACTAGGATTATAGTTTCCAGGGTCAGTGGAAGCACCACCTTTGTGCAAGGGGATAACAGTGGCCTTTTTCCATTCAGCTGGGATGAAGCCAGTGCTTAGATTATGATTGAAAAGCGTACCCAATGGCATTGCTAATTCTTGTTTGAGCCCATGTAGGATGCAGCCCATGGATGCTGCATTTTTGACCTTAGAGAGGGCATTCATGACCTGCTCTTTACAGATACAAGATAGAGGACAGGTGGTAGGGATGTCTTGGGGTAAGCGTGTCTCCAACCCATATAACAGAGCTGGTATTACTACCATCTTCTAGACCTTCCCTTCCATTCTTACTGGTACCCGTCTGTCACAAATCACTCCTGACACTCCTCTCCACCCACTCCACCTTGCCTGCACTCACTTCTTCACCTTTCTTCCACACTCACCATTCCTATAAACTATTGATCCCAAGCATTTAGACTCATCTACCTTCTCCAACTTTACTCCCTGCATCATCACCATTCTTCTATCCTCCCTGTCTTTCACACACATATATTGTGTCTTAGTCCTGCTGACCTTCATTCCTTTCCTCTCTAGAGCATATCTCCAGTTCTCCAGGGTCTCCTCAACCTGTTCCCTAGTCTAACTACAAATCACAATATCACCCACAAACATCATAGCCATGGGGACTCCTGTCTGATCTTGTCTGTCAACCTGTCCATCACCACTGCAAATAAGAAAGGGTTCAGAGCTGGTCCTTAATGTAATCCCACTTCCACTTTGAATGTATCTGTCACTTCTACCACAGATCTCACCACTGTCACACTGCCATCGTACATATCCTGTACCACTCTTAGATACTTCTCTGCCACTCCCCACTTCCTCATACAATACCACAACTCCTCTCTAGGCACGCTGTCATATGCTTTACCCAAGTCCACAAAGGCACAATGCATCTTCTTCTGACCTTCTCTAGACTTCATCAACACCCTCAGAGCAAACATTGAATCTGTAGTGCTCTTTCATGACATGAAACCATACTGCTGATCATTAATCATCACCTCCCTTCTTAACCTAGCTCCACTACTCTTTCCCATAACTTCATGCTGTGGCTGATCAGTTTTATCTCTCTGTAGTTACTACAGCTCTGTACATCACCCTTTTTCTTAAAAATCAGTACCAAAATGCTTGTACTCCACTCCTCAGGAATCTTCTCACTTTCCAAGATTTCATTAAACAATCTGGTTAAAAACCCCACTGCCATTTCTCCTAAACACCTCCATGCTTCCACTGGTATGTCATCTGGACCAACAGTCTTTCAGTTCTTCATCCTCTTCATAGCTGTCCTTACTTCCTCCTTGCTAATCCATTACACTTCCTGATTCACAATCCCTACATCATCCAACCTTCTCTCTCTCTCATTCTCTTCATTCATCAGCCCTTCAAAGTACTCTTTCCATCTGTTCACCACACTCTCCTTGCTTGTGAGTACCTTAATATTCTCAAAACATTTTCTACACAGACCTTTTTCCAGAGTTTAACCACTCTTTACATTAAAAAAAGAACATACTTTGTTGTCTTATACTTCCTGGAAATTGAATGCACTTTTGCAAGTTTCTTTTTATATGGCATATTCCCCTTTACTGGTAATTTACTTATTAGCAGTCTCCACAGGAAGTCCTAACAGTCCTTTTCCTTCCTTTAATGGCTTTTGTCACTTCTTCTGGTAGATTTACCCATGGATGTACGTAATCATATAGTTTTATAACATTATTATACCACAGTCTTCCAGTCTTCTCTATACCATCAATTTTCATTTTCCATGTTAGCAATTTTCGTGATGATCTTTAATGTATTCATCTATATAAGATTTATATCTTTTTTCTTATTCTCATATCTCCCCAGAATGTTTCACTTATATTTTAATATTATCACTCTTCATTTTCCATTCTCAGCATTTACCCATTTTAATACTGTATAAAAGTTTAAATATGTAGAATAAACATCTGTATTTAATAACCCCAATCCCTGTTCATCTTCACTCATATGCAACACATCTCTTTTCACTGGGTTTGATCTTAAACCTCATATGAAAGTAATTGCTAATTGCACCATTTCTTTTTCATATTTATCTAGCATCATATGAACATTTAACATAAATGATATGTTCCCATTAAAACAGAATTCACCATATAAACCTTTCTTAGAAAACTTTTTGTTGAAATTGGCTTTGTGGCTCTGTCCCTCTGTGGTTCTATTACACTTTCGCAAGACACTGGAAAACACAGAGAGCCACAAAGACATGACAGAACCTATTACTTCTTATCCCCAAAGACATGACAGAACCTGCTACTTCTTATCCCCAAAGACATGGCAGAACCTGCTAGTTCTTATCCCCAAAGACATGACAGAACCTGCGACTTCTTATCCCCAAGACATGGCAGAACCTGCTAGTTCTTATCACCAAAGACATGACAGAACCTGCGACTTCTTATCCCCAAACACATGACAGAACCTGCAACTACTTATCCCCAAAGACATGACAGAACCTGCTAGTTCTTATCCACAAAGACATGACTGAACCTGCGACTTCTTATCCCCAAGACATGGCAGAACCTGCTAGTTCTTATCCACAAAGACATGACAGAACCTGCGACTTTTTATCCCCAAACACATGACAGAACCTGCAACTACTTATCCCCAAAGACATGACAGAACCTGCTAGTTCTTATCCACAAAGACATGGCAGAACCTGCGACTTCTTATCCCCAAACACATGACAGAACCTGCGACTTCTTATCCCCAAACACATGACAGAACCTGCAACTACTTATCCCCAAAGACATGACAGAACCTGCTAGTTCTTATCCACAAAGACATGACAGAACCTGCGACTTCTTATCCCCAAAGACATGACAGAACCTGCGACTTCTTATCCCCAAAGACATGACAGAACCTGCTAGTTCTTATCCGCAAAGACATGACAGAACCTGCTAGTTCTTATCCCCAAAGACATGACAGAACCTGCGACGTCTTATCCCCAAAGACATGACAGAACCTGTGACTTCTTATCCCCAAAGACATGGCAGAACCTGCTAGTTCTTATCCACAAAGACATGACAGAACCTGCAACTTCTTATCCCCAAACACATGACAGAACCTGCAACTACTTATCCCCAAAGACATGACAGAACCTGCTAGTTCTTATCCACAAAGACATGAAAGAACCTGTGACGTCTTATCCCCAAAGACATGACAGAACCTGCGACTTCTTATCCCCAAAGACATGACAGAACCTGCTAGTTCTTATCCACAAAGACATGACAGAACCTGCGACTTCTTATCCCCAAACACATGACAGAACCTGCAACTACTTATCCCCAAAGACATGGCAGAACCTGCTAGTTCTTATCCACAAAGACATGGCAGAACCTGCGACTTCTTATCCCCAAAGACATGACAGAACCTGCGACTTCTTATCCCCAAAGACATGACAGAACCTGCGACTTCTTATCCCCAAAGACATGACAGAACCTGCTAGTTCTTATCCACAAAGACATGACAGAATCTGCGACTTCTTATCCCCAAAGACATGAAAGAACCTGCGACGTCTTATCCCCAGAGACATGACAGAACCTGCGACTTCTTATCCCCAAAGACATGGCAGAACCTGCTAGTTCTTATCCACAAAGATATGACAGAACCTGCGACTTCTTATCGCCAAACACATGACAGAACCTGCAACTACTTATCCCCAAAGACATGGCAGAACCTGCTAGTTCTTATCCACAAAGACATGGCAGAACCTGCAACTTCTTATCCCCAAAGACATGACAGAACCTGCAACTTCTTATCCCCAAAGACATGACAGAACCTGCGACTTCTTATCCCCAAAGACATGGCAGAACCTGCTAGTTCTTATCCACAAAGACATGACAGAACCTGCGACTTCTTATCCCCAAAGACATGACAGAACCTGTGACTTCTTATCCCCAAAAACATGACAGAACCTGCAGCTACTTATCCCCAAAGACATGGCAGAACCTGCTAGTTTTTATCCACAAAGACATGACAGAACCTGCTACTTCTTATCCACAAAGACATGACAGAACCTGCGACTTCTTATCCCCAAAGACATGACAGAACCTGCGACTTCTTATCCCCAAAGACATGGCAGAACCTGCTAGTTCTTATCCACAAAGACATGACAGAACCTGCGACTTCTTATCCCCAAAGACATGACAGAACCTGGGACTTCTTATCCCCAAACACATGACAGAACCTGCAACTACTTATCCCCAAGGACATGACAGAACCTGTTACTTCTTATCCCCAAAGACATGACAGAACCTGCTACTTTTTATCCCCAAAGACATGGCAGAACCTGCTAGTTCTTATCCCCAAAGACATGGCAGAACCTGCTAGTTCTTATCCCCAAAGACATGACAGAACCTGCGACTTCTTAACCCCAAGACATGGCAGAACCTGCTAGTTTTTATCCACAAAGACATGACAGAACCTGCGACTTCTTATCCCCAAACACATGACAGAACCTGCAACTACTTATCCCCAAAGACATGACAGAATCTGCTAGTTCTTATCCACAAAGACATGACAGAACCTGCGACTTCTTATCCCCAAACACATGACAGAACCTGCAACTACTTATACCCAAAGACATGGCAGAACCTGCTAGTTCTTATCCCCAAAGACATGACAGAACCTGCGACTTCTTATCCCAAAGACATGACAGAACCTGCGACTTCTTATCCCCAAAGACATGACAGAACCTGCTAGTTCTTATCCACAAAGACATGACAGAACCTCGACTTCTTATCCCCAAAGACATGACAGAACCTGCTAGTTCTTATCCACAAAGACATGACAGAACCTGCGACTTCTTATCCCCAAAGACATGACAGAACCTCACGACTTCTTATCCCCAAAGACATGACAGAACTCATGACTTCTTATCCCCAAAGACATGACAGAACCTGCAATGTCTTATCCCCAAAGACATGGCAGAACCTGCTAGTTCTTATCCACAAAGACATGACAGAACCTGCAACTTCTTATCCCCAAACACATGACAGAACCTGCAACTACTTATCCACAAAGACATGACAGAACCTGCTACTTCTTATCCACAAAGACATGACAGAACCTGCAACGTCTTATCCCCAAAGACATGACAGAACCTGCGACTTCTTATCCCCAAAGACATGACAGAACCTGCTAGTTCTTATCCACAAAGACATGACAGAACCTGCGACTTCTTATCCCCAAACACATGACAGAACCTGCAACTACTTATCCCCAAAGACATGGCAGAACCTGCTAGTTCTTATCCACAAAGACATGGCAGAACCTGCGACTTCTTATCCCCAAAGACATGACAGAATCTGCGACTTCTTATCCCCAAAGACATGACAGAACCTACGACTTCTTATCCTCAAAGACATGGCAGAACCTGCTAGTTCTTATCCACAAAGACATGACAGAACCTGCGACTTCTTATCCCCAAAGACATGACAGAACCTGCGACTTCTTATCCCCAAACACATGACAGAACCTGCAACTACTTATCCCCAAAGACATGGCAGAACCTGCTAGTTCTTATCCACAAAGACATGACAGAACCTGCGACTTCTTATCCCCAAACACATGACAGAACCTGCGACTTCTTATCCCCAAAGACATGGCAGAACCTGCTAGTTCTTATCCACAAAGACATGACAGAACCTGTGACTTCTTATCCCCAAACACATGGCAGAATCTGCTACTTCTTATCCCCAAAGACATGGCAGAACCTGCGACGTCTTATCCCCATGGACTGGGTTGGTCCAGCTCGGTAAGAATTTACCCTTTTTCAGTGGAGACCCGAGGGGAAAAGCCCCAAACAGATACACAAATACATATGAATAGAGACAAATTAACAATATTTCAGAGCAAAACAATCTTAGGGATACAATGGATAAGGAAAACAATGTACTCAATGGAATAGTACATAGCTATATATACAAAAAGTGTAGTAATAGGTTGTAACAAGAGAAACAACAATAATAAATCCAGCAGGTAAGCAGGAAGGAAGTTAAGGTTGTAGGTAATATAATGAAAAGAAACAAGGTATAATTAGATTAGTGGCTAGAAGAAGAAATGTGTAAGTGCAGGGGCTTCAGAACTGAGGGAAAGTAGAGTGGCAGTAAAAAGTAGAGAGGGGTGACTGCACAAGGGACCGTAGGTCAGAAGAGGGGATGGTGCAAAAGAAGGTAGTAGTAGAGGAGGGATGTAGTGAACTAGAGGGAGGTACAGAAAGAAGGGCAGTTGGATAAAGTAAGTTATAGAAAGAGGAAAAAGGTCTTATAGATCAGCCTTAGTGGTGAAGTGGGTATGTGGAGAGGGAGGCGTTAAGTAGGGTGGTAACAGGTACATAAAGGGTTGTTATGGAGGTACACTATCAGGGCATGTTTTAAATTAGGAAGGGAGGTATGACTTCTAATATGGAGTGGGAGATTGTTCCAGGTAAGGGAGATGGACTGTTTATAGAGTATTTTACCTATGTTCTTGTTGGGTTTATAGACTTGTAGTAAGAATTTATCAGAGCTGCGCAGGGATCGGGGAGGGGTGTACCAGGAGATCAGGTTGGACAGAGATGGATAGTCAGAGTGTGAATTAGGAATTCTGAAAGCTTGGATCAGCTGACATTTGGTCAGAAGGTATGGGAATTCGAGCCAATGTAGTTTTATGAGAGCGGAGCAGTGATGGAATTTATAGGGGCTGCTGGTGACAAATCTAGCAATTTTGTTATAAGTTTGGTCTAGTTTTGCTAGCAGGTTATTTTGTAGATTGGAAAATAGAGGGGAGCTATAGAGGAGGGCGGGGAGGACATAGGATTGGGTTAGTAGTAGTTTTGAGTTGGGGGTCAGGAATTTGCTGTTTCTGTATAGCATGGCCAGTTTTTGGTGTGTTTTCTTTATAGAATGAAGTATGTGGAGGTCTAGTTTGAGTTGGTCGTCTATGATGATGCCTAGGAGTTTAGTGTGTAAGTCTGGTGTTATGATGGTGCCATTTAGAGAGGATATGAGAAAGGTGGATTTGTGGTGGGCTAGAGTTTTAGGTAGGAATAGTAAGAGCTTAGTTTTAGAGGGGTTCAGGATAAGTTGATTATTGGAGAGCCACTTCTCAATAGAGTGAAATGAAGATTGGGTGATATGGTGGAGGTTATTGATAGAGTCAGAAATGGAGATCAGAGTTGAATCATCTGCATACTGTTTGACGGAGGAGAGGTTACTGGAAGTGTGTAGGTCATTGGTGAAGAGGTTGAAAAGGAGGGGGCCAAGAATTGAACCTTGAGGAACACCGATCTGAACTGGCAGAAAGGGTGAGAAGGAATTTTGCCATTTAACTGCTTGTAGGTGACTGGACAGGTAACTTGAGAACCAATTTAGAATGGGGATGGAAATGTTCAGCTGAGAAAGTTTATGAAATAGAAGGTTGAGAAAAACAGTATCGAAAGCCTTTGAGATCTAAGAAGAGGCAGGACACAAGTTTATTATTGTCTCTGACCTCAGCTACAGTATGAGAGAAGGATAAGAGTGCAGTGTTAGTACTGTGTTTGGGTCTGAACCCATGCTAGGTGTTGGTTAAAAGATTGTTTTGGGTAAGGTGGAAAAGCAGCTGAGAATGGATACATTTTTCTAGAATTTTGGAAAGGGGAGAAAGAATAGCAATGGGGTGGAAGTTAGATGGTTCTGTGGAGTTACCTCCTTTATGTAGTGGGATCATGTAGTATTGCTTCCACATAGAGGCGACAGTGGATTCTTGGACTGAGCGGTTGATTAGAATGGTGAGAGGAAGGGCTACAGAGTTAGCAGCAAGTCTTAAGAATTGGGGAGGTAGGTTATCAGGGGTGGGGGAACAAGGTTTGAGTTTACTGAGGAGAGTTTTAACATAACTAACAGATACAGGTTTGAGCAAGAAGGGGTCTGAGAGGTTAGAGGAGTCAGCTTGGGGGTGTGAAGAAGGTGTGTGTCTGGTAATTGAAGTGACAGAACTGGAAGTGGAATTAGAGGTGGGGTTTGGGTGATTAGAGGTGTTGGGTACTAGTTTAAAAATTGTATCAATGAAGCAGTGATTTAAATGGATGGTATCTGAGGGAGATTGATTGGGAAAAGGGTTGGGGTTGTGGGTGAGCCAGGGTTGAGAAGAGGTTTTTATGGTTGACCAGAACTTCTGGGGGTTAGTAGTTTTCAGAGCTTGGTCAGACAGGTAAAACTTTCTTTTGTCCTGGTTGACTCTTTTTTTGTAAGGTTTCTAAGTTCCCTATAAGATTGTAGGAGGGCAGGAGATTTGCTTTTCTGATATTGTTTCCAAGTGGCATCTCTTTTATGCATTCTGGATAGCCAGGGGGCATGTTTAGCTTTGACTTTTATTTTCCTGATGGGACAAGCGAGTTGAGTATGTTTAGGAATGTCTGGTTGAAGTAGTTGACTGTGTCGTTTAAAGGTAGAGAGTATAGGCAGGGCCAGTTAATATTTCAGAGAATTTTGTTGAAGGAAGTGGTACTGAATTTTCTTTGGTTGCGGATGTATTTTAAGAGGTGAGTACTAGTGAGGTTGGGTGAGTACCTAGTAATGTGGATAGGTAGGTGGTCACTGATGGAGTCAGATAGTGTACCTGGCTGGTGATATAAATTAGGAGAATTTACGAGAATCCAGTCTAGGATAGAATTGGAGTGTTTTTTGCCAAGGCAGGTGGAGGAGGAGATAAGCTGATTAAAACCATGAAGGTTGAGACTATGAGATGATGTAATAGAGTTAACTGAGTTCCAGTCTATATTTAAATCCCCAAGTATGATCATTTCAAAGGGGATTTGAAGAAAACACCAAGATAAGATGTCTTCAAAGATGGTGATATTATTCCCTGGTGGGATATAGACTGAGGCTATGGCCATTTGTTGCTAGTTGTTGAGATGACAGGATACTATGAGTAGCTCTGCAGGGTGGAAGGTGGGAGTGGTAACTGTAAGTGGTAAGATATCGAGAGAGTCAGGAAAGAGAATGGAGACACCACCTCCCTTTTTGCTAGGTCTGTCCAGTCTGTAGATATTGAAACCAGGGGGGCAGATCTCCGAGTTGTGGATGTGGGGTTTTAGCCAAGTTTCAGAGAGACTTAAGATGTGGGGGTATAGTGTTGTATGAGTGCATGGAGTTCAGGCACTTTGTTGCAGATGCTCTGGATGTTGAGGGAGAAGAATTTTAGTCTTTTGGTTCTGTGTGTAAAAGTGAGAGTGGATGGGGAGGTACTAGTGAGAGTGGGATTGCTAGAGGTGTGGGGGAAGAAGTAGTAGTGATAGTAGATGGAGTGGAGGAGCTGGAAGATAAGGGTTGGTTATTAGGACTAGGGTTGGGGTGTATATTGCCTGAAAGGAGGAGTGTTGTCAGGATAGAGAGTAAAGAGTTAGGTTGAGGGAGAGGATACAGAAATTTGAATTTTAAGTTTGGGATTTGTTTTGATGAAGGGAGTAATTTTGTTTTAAAGAATAAATAGTGTTTTAGAGTGCAGTGAGTGTGGGCATAAAGGAGTGTGGTAGGACCTGGATAGATTTCGGGAGGGATGTAGGTTCCGAGTGGAGGGTAATGGGAGAATTGCAGGGGGGGGTGTGATTAGATGTGACATATGTCAGTGTAAATAGCAGAGGGGGGAGGAAAAGAAGTGGCAACATCTTTAGTGTTAGGTGTAGGCAATGGTTGCAACAATGCGGTATGTAAAGCAGTTTGAAATGTGACAGGTAATCTCTTGAAAAAATAAAGATATTAAAATATACCACAAAATATATATTCTTTATCAACAAAATATACTTGAAAATTTAGCAACCACAAAAGATCCCAGCAGTAAGACTACAAACAAAGTTTGTCTTTATCATAATACAAAGCACGGTCTCCTTAATTAGCA
>NC_056732.1:1895566879-1895579379 GCF_019279795.1 Protopterus annectens | reverse complement strand
TGCATCTGCCTCTAGGCCTCAAATATTGCTTGTTCATATTTGCATCAATAATTCCAAAACCATGCTATGTACAAAGTTTTAAAATAGTTCATCTTAAAGCTTAGAGAATGGCAAACTCAACTGCATTAATATTTGACCTCTGTCTAGTGCAGGTAAATAGATATTAACTGTTGATTTTTGATAATTTATATATATATAATTTTCACATTTTTCTAAATATCCCAACAACCAAGTAACACAGACCAAACTCCTTAGCCTCACATAAAAGCTCTCAGCTCAATGAATAAAATGCTGCTGACACAATGTCTGTAACTTGAGTCGTTGCTGAGATATTTTAAGTAGTTTATAAAATATTACAAACGTAATAGTTACTGTGCTTACTGTGACTTATAAAATTCAATTTAAGACCTAGAACCTAAAGAATGCTACCACTATAAATAGTTTATGCTGAAGGAATTCCCATTTATAATTCTTTCATAGCCCCTCTGGTTCCACAAATATGAGCATTTGTTTGAAATGAAAAGACATAATTTGATTCCGTGAAAAGGCTTAGGCTCCACCCTTTGGGAGTTAAAGTGCAAACTTTCTGACCTTCATTGGAGTGAATGAGTTAATGTTACATACGAGGTTAAAGCTATTAGAGCAAGTAACCTGTGTACCATTTGACTTATGGATATGCAGCATTTCCAGCAGAGCCGAGTCAAAGATTGCCTTATATGTAAGGCAGAGATTGCCTCTGTGCAGTCTGTATGAAACAGAATAAAGTGACAGTGATTTCAGATGGTCCTCATAGGACAAATGCTGAAGACCAAAAGATTTTCCTAGTGAGGGAACGTAGTAATGATCTCTCAAATTGCTGCAGATGCTTGGAAGGTACATATCAAAAGATGCACTGTAGTCAATTGGCCTGATGAGGGAAAAGGAAATTACAGGAGGGATTATAAGCTTCTTTTTTTCTGGAGGCGATGCCTTACTTATGAGATGACCAATATAAGCGTGTCCTTCTTACCACTGTGTGGAGACATCATGATCCAAAGGTAAAGGTTGCTGTCCAACCTGTGTGCCTAGGTCTCTTACCACTGAGTGCGTACTTAGATTGTTGTTATTGATGTGGTGGATTAGTAGGAACATTGCTCTTACAGAAAGGGATGACATTACATTTTTTGCATTGAGTTTAAGGGGATGAGTTTGGCACCAGTCATTTTGTTTGTGTAAGACCTTCTTATGCGATATTGATATTATTTGGAGATTCTATGACCTCTTCCAGTTTGCAGTCAACAGCAAATTTTGTCGATCTAGACCTTTAGTTTAAGCTTGCACTTTGGACAAAATAGATTCAAACGAAGATGTCCCAGGACCAGTCTCTATGGAACACCACTGGTTACAGGTCTGCTGTTGGAGGTGGATTCCCCTATTTTGACTATATGGATTCTATCCAGTGAACCAGTTGAGTGTCCCATTTAATGCTATGCAGGGTTGACACCAAGCTGGAGTGAGTTTGTCGAATTATGCCTAGTGGGGGGATATGTCAAAAGCCTTGGGTAAGTCTAGGTAGGAGAAACAGCTATGCTGGAGTTTCCCCTAATGAAGCTTTGGTGACTGTCTCAAAGGAAGTCCATGAGGGTGTAACAGACATGATTTCCCTTTCACAAATCCAGTTGAGTAGGGTCAAGTGTTTTTGGAGACTACTGTATCTTTGTTGATAAGGTCCATGACCCCTTCAAGAGATAAGGCTAGTCAGACCACCACTAGGATTATAGTTTCAGGAGTCCCAGTGGAAGACCCACCTTTGTGCAAGGGAAAAACAGTGGCCTTTTCCATTCAGTTGGGATGAAGCCAGTGCTTAGAGTATGATTGAAAAGAGTACACAATGGCATTACTAATTCTTGTTTGAGCCCATGTAGGATGCAGCCCATGGATGCTGCATTTTGACCTTAGAGGGCATTCATGACCTGCTCTTTACAGATACAAGATAGAGGACAGGTGGTAGGGATGTCTTGGGAGTAGCGTGTCTCAACCCATATAGCTCAGGCTGGTATTACTACCATCTTCTGAACCTTCCCCTTCCATTCTTACTGGTACCCGTCTGTCACAAATCCTCCCTGACACTCCTCTCCACCCCTCCACCTTGCCTGCACTCACTTCTTCTGCTTTCTTCCACGCTCACCATTCCTATAAACTAATGATCCCAAGCATTTAGACTCATCTACCTTCTCCAACTTTACTCCTACATCATCACCATTCTTCTATATCCTCCACCAATGCTTTCACACACATATATTGTGTCTTAGTCCTGCTGACCTTCATTCCTTTCCTCCCTAGAGCATATCTCCAGTTCTCCAGGGTCTCCTCAACCTGTTCCCTAGTCTAACTACAAATCACAATATCACCCACAAACATCATAGCCATGGGGACTCCTGTCTGATCTTGTCTGTCAACCTGTCCATCACCACTGCAAATAAGAAAGGGTTCAGAGCTGGTCCTTAATGTAATCCCACTTCCACTTTGAATGTATCTGTCACTTCTACCACAGATCTCACCACTGTCACACTGCCATCGTACATATCCTGTACCACTCTTAGATACTTCTCTGCCACTCCCCACTTCCTCATACAATACCACAACTCCTCTCTAGGCACGCTGTCATATGCTTTACCCAAGTCCACAAAGACACAATGCATCTTCTTCTGACCTTCTCTAGACTTCATCAACACCCTCAGAGCAAACATTGAATCTGTAGTGCCCTTTCATGACATGAAACCATACTGCTGATCACTAATCATCACCTCCCTTCTTAACCTAGCTCCACTACTCTTTCCCATAACTTCATGCTGTGGCTGATCAGTTTTATCTCTCTGTAGTTACTACAGCTCTGTACATCACCCTTTTTCTTAAAAATCAGTACCAAAATGCTTGTACTCCACTCCTCAGGAATCTTCTCACTTTCCAAGATTTCATTAAACAATCTGGTTAAAAACCCCACTGCCATTTCTCCTAAACACCTCCATGCTTCCACTGGTATGTCATCTGGACCAACAGTCTTTCAGTTCTTCATCCTCTTCATAGCTGTCCTTACTTCCTCCTTGCTAATCCATTACACTTCCTGATTCACAATCCCTACATCATCCAACCTTCTCTCTCACTCATTCTCTTCATTCATCAGCCCCCCAAAGTACTCTTTCCATCTGTTCAACACTCGCCTTGCTTGTGAATACATTAATATTCTCAAAACATTTTCTACACAGACCTTTTTCCAGAGTTTAACCACTCTTTACATTAAAAAAAGAACATACTTTGTTGTCTTATACTTCCTGGAAATTGAATGCACTTTTGCAAGTTTCTTTTTATATGGCATATTCCCCTTTACTGGTAATTTACTTTAATGTAGTCTCCACAGGAAGTCCCTAACAGTCCTTTTCCTTCCTTTAATGGCTTTGTCACTTCTTCTGGTAGATTTACCCATGGATATGCGTAATCATATAGTTTTATAGCATTATTATACAGTCTTCCAGTCTTCTCTATGCCATCAATTTTCATTTTCCATGTTAGCAATTTTCGTGATGATCTTGATGTATTCATCTATAAGATTCCTTTTCTTATTCTCTCATATCTCTGGAATGTTTCCTGTATATTTTAATATTATCACTCTTCATTTTCCATTCTCAGCATTTACCCATTTTAATACTGTATAAAAGTTTAAATATGTAGAATAAACATCTGTATTTAATAACCCCAATCCCTGTTCATCTTCACTCATATGCAACACATCTCTTTTCACTGGGTTTGATCTTAAACCTCATATGAAAGTAATTGCTAATTGCACCATTTCTTTTTCATATTTATCTGGCATCATATGAACATTTAACATAAATGATATGTTCCCATTAAAACAGAATTCACCATATAAACCTTTCTTAGAAAACTTTTTGTTGAAATTGGCTTTGTGGCTCTGTCCCTCTGTGGTTCTATTACACTTTCGCAAGACACTGGAAAACACAGAGAGCCACAAAGACATGACAGAACCTATTACTTCTTATCCCCAAAGACATGACAGAACCTGCTACTTCTTATCCCCAAAGACATGGCAGAACCTGCTAGTTCTTATCCCCAAAGACATGACAGAACCTGCGACTTCTTATCCCCAAGACATGGCAGAACCTGCTAGTTCTTATCACCAAAGACATGACAGAACCTGCGACTTCTTATCCCCAAACACATGACAGAACCTGCAACTACTTATCCCCAAAGACATGACAGAACCTGCTAGTTCTTATCCACAAAGACATGACTGAACCTGCGACTTCTTATCCCCAAGACATGGCAGAACCTGCTAGTTCTTATCCACAAAGACATGACAGAACCTGCGACTTCTTATCCCCAAACACATGACAGAACCTGCAACTACTTATCCCCAAAGACATGACAGAACCTGCTAGTTCTTATCCACAAAGACATGGCAGAACCTGCGACTTCTTATCCCCAAACACATGACAGAACCTGCGACTTCTTATCCCCAAACACATGACAGAACCTGCAACTACTTATCCCCAAAGACATGACAGAACCTGCTAGTTCTTATCCACAAAGACATGACAGAACCTGCGACTTCTTATCCCCAAAGACATGACAGAACCTGCGACTTCTTATCCCCAAAGACATGACAGAACTTGCTAGTTCTTATCCGCAAAGACATGACAGAACCTGCTAGTTCTTATCCCCAAAGACATGACAGAACCTGCGACGTCTTATCCCCAAAGACATGACAGAACCTGTGACTTCTTATCCCCAAAGACATGGCAGAACCTGCTAGTTCTTATCCACAAAGACATGACAGAACCTGCAACTTCTTATCCCCAAACACATGACAGAACCTGCAACTACTTATCCCCAAAGACATGACAGAACCTGCTAGTTCTTATCCACAAAGACATGAAAGAACCTGTGACGTCTTATCCCCAAAGACATGACAGAACCTGCGACTTCTTATCCCCAAAGACATGACAGAACCTGCTAGTTCTTATCCACAAAGACATGACAGAACCTGCGACTTCTTATCCCCAAACACATGACAGAACCTGCAACTACTTATCCCCAAAGACATGGCAGAACCTGCTAGTTCTTATCCACAAAGACATGGCAGAACCTGCGACTTATCCCCAAAGACATGACAGAACCTGCGACTTCTTATCCCCAAAGACATGACAGAACCTGCGACTTCTTATCCCCAAAGACATGACAGAACCTGCTAGTTCTTATCCACAAAGACATGACAGAATCTGCGACTTCTTATCCCCAAAGACATGAAAGAACCTGCGGCGTCTTATCCCCAGAGACATGACAGAACCTGCGACTTCTTATCCCCAAAGACATGGCAGAACCTGCTAGTTCTTATCCACAAAGATATGACAGAATCTTATCGACACATAAACACGACAGAACCTGCAACTACTTATCCCCAAAGACATGGCAGAACCTGCTAGTTCTTATCCACAAAGACATGGCAGAACCTGCAACTTCTTATCCCCAAAGACATGACAGAACCTGCAACTTCTTATCCCCAAAGACATGACAGAACCTGCGACTTCTTATCCCCAAAGACATGGCAGAACCTGCTAGTTCTTATCCACAAAGACATGACAGAACCTGCGACTTCTTATCCCCAAAGACATGACAGAACCTGTGACTTCTTATCCCCAAAAACATGACAGAACCTGCAACTACTTATCCCCAAAGACATGGCAGAACCTGCTAGTTTTTATCCACAAAGACATGACAGAACCTGCTACTTCTTATCCACAAAGACATGACAGAACCTGCGACTTCTTATCCCCAAAGACATGACAGAACCTGCGACTTCTTATCCCCAAAGACATGGCAGAACCTGCTAGTTCTTATCCACAAAGACATGACAGAACCTCACTTCTTATCCCCAAAGACATGACAGAACCTGCGACTTCTTATCCCCAAACACATGACAGAACCTGCAACTACTTATCCCCAAGGACATGACAGAACCTGTTACTTCTTATCCCCAAAGACATGACAGAACCTGCTACTTCTTATCCCCAAAGACATGGCAGAACCTGCTAGTTCTTATCCCCAAAGACATGGCAGAACCTGCTAGTTCTTATCCCCAAAGACATGACAGAACCTGCGACTTCTTAACCCCAAGACATGGCAGAACCTGCTAGTTTTTATCCACAAAGACATGACAGAACCTGCGACTTCTTATCCCCAAACACATGACAGAACCTGCAACTACTTATCCCCAAAGACATGACAGAATCTGCTAGTTCTTATCCACAAAGACATGACAGAACCTGCGACTTCTTATCCCCAAACACATGACAGAACCTGCAACTACTTATACCCAAAGACATGGCAGAACCTGCTAGTTCTTATCCCCAAAGACATGACAGAACTTGCGACTTCTTATCCCAAAGACATGACAGAACCTGCGACTTCTTATCCCCAAAGACATGACAGAACCTGCTAGTTCTTATCCACAAAGACATGACAGAACCTGCGACTTCTTATCCCCAAAGACATGACAGAACCTGCTAGTTCTTATCCACAAAGACATGACAGAACCTGCGACTTCTTATCCCCAAAGACATGACAGAACCTGCGACTTCTTATCCCCAAAGACATGACAGAACCTGCGACTTCTTATCCCCAAAGACATGACAGAACCTGCAATGTCTTATCCCCAAAGACATGGCAGAACCTGCTAGTTCTTATCCACAAAGACATGACAGAACCTGCAACTTCTTATCCCCAAACACATGACAGAACCTGCAACTACTTATCCACAAAGACATGACAGAACCTGCTACTTCTTATCCACAAAGACATGACAGAACCTGCAACGTCTTATCCCCAAAGACATGACAGAACTCACTACTTTATCCCCAAAGACATGACAGAACCTGCTAGTTCTTATCCACAAAGACATGACAGAACCTGGACTTCTTATCCCCAAACACATGACAGAACCTGCAACTACTTATCCCCAAAGACATGGCAGAACCTGCTAGTTCTTATCCACAAAGACATGGCAGAACCTGCGACTTCTTATCCCCAAAGACATGACAGAATCTGCGACTTCTTATCCCCAAAGACATGACAGAACCTACGACTTCTTATCCTCAAAGACATGGCAGAACCTGCTAGTTCTTATCCACAAAGACATGACAGAACCTGCGACTTCTTATCCCCAAAGACATGACAGAACCTGCGACTTCTTATCCCCAAACACATGACAGAACCTGCAACTACTTATCCCCAAAGACATGGCAGAACCTGCTAGTTCTTATCCACAAAGACATGACAGAACCTGCGACTTCTTATCCCCAAACACATGACAGAACCTGCGACTTCTTATCCCCAAAGACATGGCAGAACCTGCTAGTTCTTATCCACAAAGACATGACAGAACCTGTGACTTCTTATCCCCAAACACATGGCAGAATCTGCTACTTCTTATCCCCAAAGACATGGCAGAACCTGCGACGTCTTATCCCCATGGACTGGGTTGGTCCAGCTCGAATTTACCCTTTTTCAGTGGAGACCCGAGGGGAAAAGCCCCAAACAGATACACAAATACATATGAATAGAGACAAATTAACAATATTTCAGAGCAAAACAATCTTAGGGATACAATGGATAAGGAAAACAATGTACTCAATGGAATAGTACATAGCTATATATACAAAAAGTGTAGTAATAGGTTGTAACAAGAGAAACAACAATAATAAATCCAGCAGGTAAGCAGGAAGGAAGTTAAGGTTGTAGGTAATATAATGAAAAGAAACAAGGTATAATTAGATTAGTGGCTAGAAGAAGAAATGTGTAAGTGCAGGGGCTTCAGAACTGAGGGAAAGTAGAGTGGCAGTAAAAAGTAGAGAGGGATGACTGCACAAGGGACCGTAGGTCAGAAGAGGGGATGGTGCAAAAGAAGGTAGTAGTAGAGGAGGGATGTAGTGAACTAGAGGGAGGTACAGAAAGAAGGGCAGTTGGATAAAGTAAGTTATAGAAAGAGGAAAAAGGTCTTATAGATCAGCCTTAGTGGTGAAGTGGGTATGTGGAGAGGGAGGCGTTAAGTAGGGTGGTAACAGGTACATAAAGGGTTGTTATGGAGGTACACTATCAGGGCATGTTTTAAATTAGGAAGGGAGGTATGACTTCTAATATGGAGTGGGAGATTGTTCCAGGTAAGGGAGATGGACTGTTTATAGAGTATTTTACCTATGTTCTTGTTGGGTTTATAGACTTGTAGTAAGAATTTATCAGAGCTGCGCAGGGATCGGGGAGGGGTGTACCAGGAGATCAGGTTGGACAGAGATGGATAGTCAGAGTGTGAATTAGGAATTCTGAAAGCTTGGATCAGCTGACATTTGGTCAGAAGGTATGGGAATTCGAGCCAATGTAGTTTTATGAGAGCGGAGCAGTGATGGAATTTATAGGGGCTGCTGGTGACAAATCTAGCAATTTTGTTATAAGTTTGGTCTAGTTTTGCTAGCAGGTTATTTTGTAGATTGGAAAATAGAGGGAGCCATAGAGGAGGGCGGGGAGGACATAGGATTGGGTTAGTAGTAGTTTTGAGTTGGGGGTCAGGAATTTGCTGTTTCTGTATAGCATGCCCAGTTTTTGGTGTGTTTTCTTTATAGAATGAAGTATGTGGAGGTCTAGTTTGAGCTGGTCATCTATGATGACGCCTATGAGTTTAGTGTGTAAGTCTGGTGTTATGATGGTGCCATTTAGAGAGGATATGAGAAAGGTGGATTTGTGGTGGGCTAGAGTTTTAGGTAGGAATAGTAAGAGCTTAGTTTTAGAGGGGTTCAGGATAAGTTGATTATTGGAGAGCCACTTCTCAATAGAGTGAAATGAAGATTGGGTGATATGGTGGAGGTTATTGATAGAGTCAGAAATGGAGATCAGAGTTGAATCATCTGCATACTGTATGATAGAGGAGAGGTTACTGGAAGTGTGTAGGTCATTGGTGAAGAGGTTGAAAAGGAGGGGACCAAGAATTGAACCTTGAGGAACACCGGTCTGAACTGGCAGAAAGGGTGAGAAGGAATTTTGCCATTTAACTGCTTGTAGGTGACTGGACAGGTAACTTGAGAACTAATTTAGAATGGGGATGGAAATGTTCAGCTGAGAAAGTTTATGAAATAGAAGGTTGTGAAAAACAGTATCGAAAGCCTTTGAGATCTAAGAAGAGGCAGGACACAAGTTTATTATTGTCTCTGACCTCAGCTACAGTATGAGAGAAGGATAAGAGTGCAGTGTTAGTACTGTGTTTGGGTCTGAACCCATGCTAGGTGTTGGGTTTAAAGACTGTTTTGAGTAAGGTGGAAAAGCAGCTGAGAATGGATACACTTTTCTAGAATTTTGGAGAGGGGAGAAAGAATAGCAATGGGACTGAAGTTAGATGGCTCTGTGGAGTTACCTCCTTTATGTAGTGGGATAGTGTAGTATTCCTTCCACATAAAGGGGACAGTGGATTCTTGGACTGAGCGGTTGATTAGAATGGTGACAGGAAGGGCTACAGAGTTAGCAGCAAGTCTTAAGAAATGGGGAGGTAGGTTATCAGGGGTGGGGGAACAAGGTTTGAGTTTACTGAGGAGAGTTTTAACATAACTAACAGATACAGGTTTGAGCAAGAAGGGGTCTGAGAGGTTAGAGGAGTCAGCTTGGGGGTGTGAAGAAGGTGTGTGTCTGGTAATTGAAGTGACAGAACTGGAAGTGGAATTAGAGGTGGGGTTGGGTTATTAGAGGTGTTGGGTACTAGTTTAGAAATTCTATCAATGAAGCAGTGATTTAAATGGATGGTATCTGAGGGAGATTGATTAGGAAAAGGGTTGGGGTTGTGGGTGAGCCAGGGTTGAGAAGAGGTTTTTATGGTTGACCAGAACTTCTGGGGGTTAGTAGTTTCAGAGCTTGGTCAGACAGGTAAAACTTTCTTTTGTCCTGGTTGACTCTTTTTATAAGGTTTCTAAGTTCCCTATAAGATTGTAGGAGGGCAGGAGATTTGCTTTTCTGATATTGTTTCCAAGTGGCATCTCTTTTATGCATACTGGATAGCCAGGGGGCATGTTTAGCTTTGACTTTTATTTTCCTGATGGGACAAGCGAGTTGAGTATGTTTAGGAATGTCTGGTTGAAGTAGCTGACTGCATCGTTTAAAGGTAGAGAGTATAGGCAGGGCCAGTTAATACTTCAGAGAATTTTGTTGAAGGAAGTGGTACTGAATTTTCTTTGGTTGCGGATGTATTTTAAGAGGTGAGTACTAGTGAGGTTGGGTGAGTACCTGGTAATGTGGATAGGTAGGTGGTCACTGATGGAGTCAGATAGTGTACCTGGCTGGTGGTATAAATTAGGAGAATTTACGAGAATCCAGTCTAGGATAGAATTGGAGTGTTTTTTGCCAAGGCAGGTGGGGGAGGAGATAAGCTGAGTAAAACCATGAAGGTTGAGACTATGAGATGATGTAGTAGAGTTAACTGAGTTCCAGTCTATATTTACATCCCCAAGTATGATGGTTTCAAAGGGGGTTTGAAGAAAACACCAAGATAAGATGTCTTCAAAGATGGTGATATTATTCCCTGGTGGGATATAGACTGAGGCTATGGCCATTTGTTGCTAGTTGTTGAGATGACAGGATACTATGAGTAGCTCTGCAGGGTGGAAGGTGGGAGTGGTAACTGTAAGTGGTAAGATATCGAGAGAGTCAGGAAGAGAATGGAGACACCACCTCCCTTTTTACTAGGTCTGTCCAGTCTGTAGATATTGAAACCAGGGAGGCAGATCTCTGAGTTGTGGATGTGGGGTTTTAGCCAAGTTTCAGAGACTTAAGATGTGGGGTATAGTGTTGTATGAGTGCATGGAGTTCAGGCACTTTGTTGCAGATGCTCTGGATGTTAGGGAGAAGAATTTTAGTCTTTTGGTTCTGTGTGTGTAGTGAGAGTGGATGGGGAGGTACTAGTGAGAGTGGGATTGCTAGAGGTGTGGGGGAAGTAGCAGTGATAGTAGATGGAGTGGAGGAGTTGGAAGATAAGGGTTGGTTATTAGGACCAGGGTTGGGGTGTATATTGCCTGAAAGGAGGAGTGTTGTCAGGATAGAGAGTAAAGAGTTAGGTTGAGGGAGAGGATACAGAAATTTGATTTTAAGTTTGGGATTTGTTTTGATGAAGGAGTAATTTTGTTTTAAAGAATAAATAGTGTTTTAGAGTGCAGTGAGTGTGGGCATAAAGGAGTGTGGTAGGACCTGGATAGATTTAGGATGTAGGTTCCAGTGGAGGGTAATAAATGTGATAAGATGTGACATATGTCAGTGTAAATAGCAGAGGGAGGAAAAGAAGTGGCAACATCTTTAGTGTTAGGTGTAGGCAATGGTTTCAACAATGCATGTAAAGCAGTTTGAAATGTGACAGGTAATATCTTGAAAAAATAGAGAGATTAAAATATACCACAAAATATATATTATTTATAAACAAAATAGACTTGAAAATTTGGCAACCACAAAAGGTCCTAGCAGTAAGACTACAAACGAAGTTTGTCTTAATCATAATACAAAGCAAGACTGCAATCATCTGACCACCGAAAAACAAACTGCGACATTTAAGTAAATGCAGACAGAGTAACAGAATGCAGATATTCTGCTAAACTGGATACAGCAGTGCGTAGAGGGCTACTTTCTTAGTTTGTGATAACATGCGAGTACGCCCCCTCCAAATCTGAGAGTCTTAGCAGAACTGACGCCTCTGACTGCAAAAATGGCAAGGGCACCTTCTGAGGATAGAGGCAATAAGAGAAAAAATGCTGACAGGGTGCATCCGAGGTTATCACCCCTGTAAATTACATTTAGAATATGCATGTTGTACAGCACTGGACTACACACTGTTTCCAATGGCTCAGAGGGCCCATCCATTGTAAACAGTCATGTAAAAAAATAGTCAGCACACATAGACACAGCAATGCATAAGTATGGATTCACAAAAGGACAGTGGATCCAAGTTTGACTATAAGCTCTATAGCCACTTTCTATAGCCTCATCTCCTCATCCAGTTGCAAGGACATATTCCAGGTACCACAGCACATAGCCAAAGAAGCCCTTGACCACAGCAGTCCACACCCCATGAATCCAAGCCTTGAAGATACAGACCAGCCACTCAGGCCAAATAAAATTATTGTAAACACTAAGTTTTATCTTTATTGTTTGAGTCATTTCAAACAAACCATAATTCTGGATAAAAACCATATCATAGATACCAAAATCACCACCTCCATATCACATATCTAGCATCTTTGAAGTGCACTATACAGTCATTATAACAAAGGACATCCATCTTACCAGCAAATTCTTTACTCACCAGTTCACTATCTCATCTATTATTTTGAAACACACACACACACACACAAACACACACACACACACACACACACAAACAAAACAAAACATTTATTTTTTATAAACAAGGACATGTATTTGATAGT
>NC_056732.1:1895559379-1895561879 GCF_019279795.1 Protopterus annectens | reverse complement strand
AGTTTTAACATAACTAACAGATACAGGTTTGAGCAAGAAGGGGTCTGAGAGGTTAGAGGAGTCAGCTTGGGGGTGTGAAGAAGGTGTGTGTCTGGTAATTGAAGTGGCAGAACTGGAAGTGGAATTAGAGGTGGGGTTGGGGTGATTAGAGGTGTTGGGTACTAGTTTAGAAATTGTATCAATGAAGCAGTGATTTAAATGGATGGTATCTGAGGGAGATTGATTAGGAAAAGGGTTGGGGTTGTGGGTGAGCCAGGGTTGAGAAGAGGTTTTTATGGTTGACCAGAACTTCTGGGGGTTAGTAGTTTGCAGAGCTTGATCAGACAGGTAAAACTTTCTTTTGTCCTGGTTGACTCTTTTTTTGTAAGGTTTCTAAGTTCCCTATAAGATTGTAGGAGGGCAGGAGATTTGCTTTTCTGATATTGTTTCCAAGTGGCATCTCTTTTATGCATACTGGATAGCCAGGGGGCATGTTTAGCTTTGACTTTTATTTTCCTGATGGGACAAGCGAGTTGAGTATGTTTAGGAATGTCTGGTTGAAGTAGCTGACTGCGTCGTTTAAAGGTAGAGAGTATAGGCAGGGTCGGTTAATACTTCAGAGAATTTTGTTGAAGGAAGTGGTACTGAATTTTCTTTGGTTGCGGATGTATTTTAAGAGGTGAGTACTAGTGAGGTTGGGTGAGTACCTGGTAATGTGGATAGGTAGGTGGTCACTGATGGAGTCAGATAGTGTACCTGGCTGGTGGTATAAATTAGGAGAATTTACGAGAATCCAGTCTAGGATAGAATTGGAGTGTTTTTTGCCAAGGCAGGTGGGGGAGGAGATAAGCTGAGTAAAACCATGAAGGTTGAGACTATGAGATGATGTAGTAGAGTTAACTGAGTTCCAGTCTATATTTACATCCCCAAGTATGATGGTTTCAAAGGGGGTTTGAAGAAAACACCAAGATAAGATGTCTTCAAAGATGGTGATATTATTCCCTGGTGGGATATAGACTGAGGCTATGGCCATTTGTTGCTAGTTGTTGAGATGACAGGATACTATGAGTAGCTCTGCAGGGTGGAAGGTGGGAGTGGTAACTGTAAGTGGTAAGATATCGAGAGAGTCAGGAAAGAGAATGGAGACACCACCTCCCTTTTTACTAGGTCTGTCCAGTCTGTAGATATTGAAACCAGGGAGGCAGATCTCTGAGTTGTGGATGTGGGGTTTTAGCCAAGTTTCAGAGAGACTTAAGATGTGGGGGTATAGTGTTGTATAAGTGCGTGGAGTTCAGGCACTTTGTTGCAGATGCTCTGGATGTTAAGGGAGAAGAATTTTAGTCTTTTGGTTCTGTGTGTAGACGTGAGAGTGGATGGGGAGGTACTAGTGAGAGTGGGATTGCTAGAGGTGTGGGGGGGGAGTAGCAGTGATAGTAGATGAAGTGGAGGAGTTGGAAGATAAGGGTTGGTTATTAGGACCAGGGTTGGGGTGTATATTGCCTGAAAGGAGGAGTGTTGTCAGGATAGAGAGTAAAGCGTTAGGTTGAGGGAGAGGATACAGAAATTTGGATTTTAAGTTTGGGATTTGTTTTGATGAAGGGAGTAATTTTGTTTTAAAGAATAAATAGTGTTTTAGAGTGCAGTGAGTGTGGGCATAAAGGAGTGTGGTAGGACCTGGATAGATTTCGGGAGGCATGTAGGTTCCGAGTGGAGGGTAATGGGAGAATTGCAGGGGGGGTGTGATAAGATGTGACATATGTCAGTGTAAATAGCAGAGGGGGGAGGAAAAGAAGTGGCAACATCTTTAGTGTTAGGTGTAGGCAATGGTTGCAACAATGCGGTATGTAAAGCAGTTTGAAATGTGAGAGGTAATCTCTTCAAAAAATAAAGATATTAAAATATACCACAAAATATATATTCTTTATCAACAAAATATACTTGAAAATTTAGCAACCACAAAAGATCCCAGCAGTAAGACTACAAACAAAGTTTGTCTTAATCGTAATACAAAGCACGGTCCCCTTAATTAGCAGACTGCAATCATCTGACCAACGAAAAACAAACTGCGACATATAAGTAAAGGCAGACAGATTAACAGAACGCAAATAATCTGCTAAACTGGATACAGCAGTGCGTAGAGGGCTACTTTTTCTTACAGTTTGTGATAACATGTGAGTACGCCCACTCCAAATCTGAGAGTCTTAGCAGAACTGATGCCTTTGATTGCAAAAATGGCAAGGGCACCATCTGAGGGGGGAGGCAATAAGAGAACCAATGCTGACAGGGTGCACCCGAGGTTATCACCCCTATAAATTACATTTAGACTATGCACGTTGTACAGCACTGGACTACACACTGTTGTAGCCATTCCAATGGCTTAGAGGGCCCATCCGTTGTAAACAGTCATGTAAAAAAAATAGTCAGCACACATAGACTGACAGCAGTACGCAGAAGTATGGATTCACAAAAAGGACAGTGGATCCAAGTTTGACTATAATAAGCTCTATAGCCACTGGTTTCT
>NC_056732.1:1895516879-1895551879 GCF_019279795.1 Protopterus annectens | reverse complement strand
GGCAGATTAGGTTGGATGCAGCCACCCCCCCGGGCCTTAATGAGATGATTCCCACTAAACCCTTAGTTAAGGTGTAATTTAGTGCAATTTGCAATATATATAATATCAATTTATTCATATGTTTTGGTTATGTGTACTGCAGGCAGTACTTATACATTCATTTGCCCCAGTTTTATGAATCCTGTATGGATATGAATTTCATTAATAATTGCCAAACACAATGTTAACGCATAAGTTTATTTTATTATATTATATTCTTACAATGTACATAAAACATTATTTTAAATTTGTTATAAGTGATAGATAGGTGTTATTTTTCAACACTTATTATTTTAGAATAGTTTATATAGCAATGTATATGAAATGTTTGTTGTTTCAGTTTTAGATATTTAGGGAACGCTAGATGTAAATTCATGCCGTGAAATGTCAGGTATAGCTTTAAAATTTCATATTATCTAAATGTTAATTATATTATTGATTAATTGTTGATTTAGGCGGGTTTTTAAGTTTGTATATAAGGTCTTCACTCTTGTTATATGTTGTTCTGATGAAGACAGTAGTTGACTGTGGAAAGCGCTTAACCAACTTTTGTATCAATAAATTTTATTGCTCGTGCATTGAGTCCGGTTTCCTGGTGTCGTTTGGCTGTTCCAGCTAGTTTTCCTGTTTGTTGACCACTGGGATTACTTTTTTCATTTGTTGTTTATCATGGACTCTATGTCCGAGATGTTGAACACCTCGAACTATGTATCTCGGGATGAGATCGAAAAAATTCATTCGGAAATGAGTATTCTCAAAGGAGAAATCACACGCCTGGTGGAGTTATTGACGCCGCCCTGTGCTTCTAACAGCAAAGGAGTGCAACCTAACCCGCTGGTCACCACGTCGATCCGTTCCTCTATTGGCAACGCCAGCGACGATGACATACCTAACGGGCAGAGGAGGGTTTCTTCGCCTAGGTCGGCTAGGCTTACGCCGAGGAAGGATTGTTTTGAATCAATCAGTCACCGAGATGTTCCAACTAAGTTTTCTAATACACCAGAGGGTAATAACGAGGATGTGTGTTTAATTTCTGGCGCTAAACCGAAGCGCCAACCGCCAGTCCGTACTTATGTTGTGGAGGAGAAGGGCAGAGCTGCTAATAACTTATCCAACAAAGGTACTGTTAAGCATATTGTGTCAGGTTCTTCTACACAGGGGGAACATATTTTGAGGCAGCCTTATAATTTGGATGAGTTTATGCTTATGCCACTGGATTTTAAGGACATTTCTAGGGCTGCTTCTGCTAATATGTATGCCAGAGGGGAAGGTGATTTTCCTTCTCTCAAAAAATTAATATTTTCGTTTGGCAATCAGTTAACCAAGGTCAAAAACCTGCAAGTGGAGAACTTGTACTTACGTAAATGTTTGGATAATGGGGTTATTCCTATGGGTTTACGGTTCTTCAAAGAACCTATGGGAGTTGAAATGAATGTACATAATGTTAAACGTTGCAATGATATGTTTGATGAGTTTGGCAAAAAGTTTATGTTGTTCATAATTGAATGCAATGATTCTAAAATAAGTGTAATGCTCAATGAGATTGAAAGAATAGATGGATTAATACAAAAGGATGTATTATTCAACCAATGGGACAAATTGTATTTTAAACAATACGAATACGCAGAAAATATGTATAAAAAAACATATGAGAGGAAATGTAAAAAGTTGCAGAGAGATTTAGCACAATACGAGAAAGGAATTGCCTATAGGTGGAATTCCAATAATGTTAGAAATCATGTTGTGGAGAAAAGATTTGAACAGCGTTCTGATTCTTATTATGCAGGTGGAGAATATACTAATAATGAGGAATGTTTTTTAGAGGATGGAAGAGGGGAATGGAAAACAGTAGAACGCAAGGGGAAGGGGCGGAAAGTATGGAACAACCGCCGATATCACCAATAGTTGATATTCAACAGGTGGATCCTGTTGTTCAGGGTGGTTCTTGTATGGATAATATTGATGGGGGGCAATTGGTTTTGGCCAATGAATGTGACCTAGTGCACAGTAGTGGGGAGTTCAAAATTTACAACTATAGTGACCACCCAGTCTTACCTGAATTTTTTCAAATATTTTCAAAGGGTATGAAATTCATACCAGATTCCAATTTAGATGTGACTGATACCCTTGTGGAATTTAAGCTTTTTGTGAGAAAATTAAATTTAGGAATATTTTTCCGAAATCAAAATGTTACTAGTGGGGTACAATCTGAAGAACTGAGGAAAAGAAGTACATTCACTCCACCCATGTGCAACACTTTAACCTCCTTCGAGAAGGTGGTTAATACCCAGTTATATTCTCTTCACAACAAATATAAGTATGCAAGAACAATGAAGCATGGTGGGAATGATATCTCAGAGGTAATTCAGTTACTGTGTGATAACAATGTCCGCATCATGTCTGCTGACAAGGGAGGGGGAATAGTCTTTTATGATCAAGATAAATATACTAATAAGATCTTTGAATTATTGAATAATTCTTCACAATATACACCCTCTTCTTTAAATGAAGTGAACATTGCCCACGGCCGAATTGATTCTTATTTAGAAGAATTTATAGTGGAAGACAGAATTAGTGAGGATTTGTACAGATTTTTGAAGGTGGAGTTCCCTATCTTGGCCACCATAACAGGGATCCCCAAAGTTCATAAAAACATACATGATCCACCATTACGTCCCATTATTTCAGGAAGTGCTAGTAAGTCTTTTCCTTTTGGTCAGGTTATTCACCACAAGCTCAAACACATTTACAATGTTGTGGAGCACATTATTAAGGATTCCTGGGAGTTTTTGGGCATCTTTAAGAAAGGATTGTGGTCCTCCAATATTATTTTTGTCACTATTGATGTCCAGGATTTATTTTCCTGTATCCCTAAAGAGGATGGGCTTTCTAGGTTTTATAACAGTGTCCGTAGAGTAAGTGGTTTGGGCCAGGATGAAATTTCACTTTTGATGGAATTCATGGCCATTGTTTTGGACTATAATTACATCTATTTCGAGGGTGAGCATTATCGGCAGACTTCCGGGGTAGCCATGGGCACTGCTTGCGCCCCTATGTATGCCAATCTGGTGTTGTTGGATTGGGAGACAGAGTTTATACTGCATTCGGCATGGATGTCTCACATCAAGAGATATGTCAGATACCTGGATGATATTTTTATTCTATGGGAGGGTGAGGAACAGGTGTTATTGGATTTCATGCACTTCATCAATAACACCACTGAATATCTTAAATTCACTCACCAATATGACCGCAGTGGTATTAATTACCTAGATGTTTTTGTTTATAGTAAAAATGATGAGTTTCAATCTCGTATCCATAGGAAAAATACATTCAGTAACGGATATCTTCACTACAATAGTGCGCATACATACAGCACCAAAAGGGGCATTGTTAAGGGACAGTGCATCCGGGCTGCCCGTATGACGACTGACAAAAACGCCATGCTTTGTGAATTGGATCATATAGGGCAGTTATTCATTGACAAGGGATATCCTCTTAAGATGATTAAGGATATTATTCTTTATGTTAGTAATGAATGGGGACAGAAATACAAACCTCTCTTAGGGGTAGGTATTGACAAAACACCACTGGACAATGATATGACCAACAAGAATGACCAGCTGGTACGAGATAGTGAATACAAAAAGGCATGTATCATTAAATATGGCAAACATGCTAGTGAAGTGAAGAATATAATTTCAGCAAACTGGAATATATTGACTAGTGATCAGTCTATAAAAAATAAGCTTACTGATAGACCACACTTCGTTTTCAAAGCTGGTAATAACATTAAAAGGATTATTGAAATTAAATCTAAGCATCAACAAAGTGGCAAGGCTCAGAGAACTAGAACTAAAAAATGTGGCCAATGCAATTTTTGCCAATATATACTGGATTCACCCAGCATTGTCCTCAAAAATTGCTTGAAAAGTAAGATTTGGTTTGCTGGTGGCAATTGCTTGTCTAAGCATATAGTGTACTTAGGTGTGTGCCAAACGTGCATGAGTTTCTATGTAGGGAAGACGGACCGCTGTTTAAAAAACAGAATTTATGATCACACATACTGTATAAGGAAGTGTGATGTTAACAACGCTCTGTCGAGGCATCTCATTAATAGCCCTAAATGTAAGATGTTTAAATTTGCAATACTGGATGTGGTTATCCCCAACCCACGAGGTGGTAACATCAAGGCGGTCGTGGGTGAGAAGGAGATTAGGTGGCAGATTAGGTTGGATGCAGCCACCCCCCCGGGCCTTAATGAGATGATTCCCACTAAACCCTTAGTTAAGGTGTAATTTAGTGCAATTTGCAATATATAATATCAATTCATTCATATGTTTTGGTTATGTGTACTGCAGGCAGTACTTATACATTCATTTGCCCCAGTTTTATGAATCCTGTATGCATACGAATTTCATTAATAATCGCCAAACACAATGTTAACGCATAAGTTTATTTTATTATATTATATTCTTACAATGTACATAAAACATTATTTTAAATTTGTTATAAGTGATAGATAGGTGTTATTTTTCAACACTTATTATTTTAGAATAGTTTATATAGCAATGTATATGAAATGTTTGTTGTTTCAGTTTTAGATACTTAGGGAACGCTAGATGTAAATTCATGTAGTGAAATGTCAGGTATAGCTTTAAAATTTCACATTATCTAAATGCTAATTATATTATTGATTAATTGTTGATTTAGGCGGGTTTTTAAGTTTGTATATAAGGTCTTCACTCTTGTTATATGTTGTTCTGATGAAGACAGTAGTTGACTGTGGAAAGCGCTTAACCATCTTTTGTATCAATAAATTTTTTTGCTCGTGCATTGAGTCCGGTTTCCTGGTGTCGTTTTGCTGTTCCAGCTAGTTTTCCTGTTTGTTGACCACTGGGATTACTTTTTTCATTTTTTTACTTTACATTCTCTCTTATTTTTTTTTTCTATGCTGTACCACTAATTTGCTTTTGTGTTCTTTTTACGTCTGCTTTTACATTTTCATTTCCATCATTATACTAATGTCCTCCTTTACTGTTTTGGCTAAATATGCAGACAAATTCCTTCTCCCTTCTAAATAATATCTTTGCTTAAACAGATCACACTGCCTATCTCAACCTAGCCAAGGCCTTTGACACAATCCCTCACTCAGGCATCACTAACAATCTCACTGACCTGGGGATTAACCGTTATGGCATTATATGGGGTGCCACTCACAAACAGAACACATACAGTGAAAATTGGGGATGCCATCTTTGCTAGCAGACCTTTTACCAGTGGTGTGCCACGGGGACCTGTTATTGGCCCCCTACTGTTTGGTATATTTTTTTCAGAAGTCCATGAGAAAATAGATGGTCTATGACTTACCAAGTTTGCTGATGATTACAAACTGGGTACTCTAATTTAATCCTCCAAAGATGTCAAGATACTACAAAATGGGTTTACACAGGCAAAGGATTCTCCAATGAATTTCTGTCAAAGCCACAGACAAACTAAAAGCAAAAAATGCATTATCATCTCCTTCAGTAAAGGAGATACCCCTGCTAATTACAACATTAACAACACACCCCTAAGTTTAAACCCAGCGGTGAGAGATTTGGGAACACAAGTTGATAATAGCTTTAATTTTGATCATCAGCTGTCCAGAGTAATAAGGGAGACCTCCTACATTGCACACCTCATAAGCAAGCGTACAGCATCCAAAGCTAAAGAGGTTATAATTCCCCTGTACTCGTCTGTCATCAGACAAATAATAGAGTGTAATGCTCCCTTCTGTATGTACCTCACCAGACATTTGCAGCATCTGGAGCGACCTCATAGGATTTTCACCAAGAAAATTCATAGCCTACAACACATGACATACATGGATAGACTGAAGGCCCTAGCACTTACTCAGTATTGCATACACTGCTTAGATGAGATTTGTGCCTGGCCTACAGAGCAGTCTCAGACCTTGCCTTGATGAAGCTGCTGCATATCTGCAAATCCATTGAGACAAAATTCTCTTGCTGTATGGATCTCATCCTAGCCTCTGATATTAACAGGACATGCTGGAGAGACAGATATGGCTCCCAGAGGTTGCTACTCCTCTAGAACAAACTCCCAATACATGTAAAACAGAGCTCCTCAATGAACCTATTTAAATGTAACCTGGACACTTGCATGGAAAACCATAAATTTAGACCAGGGGTTTCACCTATGTCCCTCATAGACTGGGGCAGCCCATGCTGATCTTAGATTTACACACAAACATAGAATGCATATCTTGGTCCATATGGAAATAAGGGTATAACATGGGTCAGCTTGTAGAGGCCTTAGGGCCAACAGCAACCTCCTATGAGCCTATGAATTGTTTGCCAACTTCTTTTATATATTTCCTTTTCCATATCATAATACTTTCTGAAATTATTATCTAAATCCTCCAGTGCATTTCTATACATCTTGCCATACTTCACTTTCTCTTCCTTTCTTACATAACCCCGTCATTGAAAAAAACACTTTATAATTCTTTTTAAATTCAATCCACCATTCACAACAATGTTTATAAAAGTCCTTCATAGTTATATAATTTGTCCATAACTGCAATTCTTCCCACTTTCCAAATTCATCCCATAATTTCCCATTTATTCTTTTTGTTCACTTTCCCATTTTAATATACTCTCTTTCTTCCAGGTCCTCCATCCATATTGTAAATGGTCCAAAAAACATGTCCCTGCTGTATCACCATCTTGTACACCCAAACTTTCCAACAGTAGAAAATAATCAATTTCACATCAAATTGTCCCTTCTGTAAGTCTTTTGATATTTGTTCCACACAGCTAACTTGCCACATTTTACAACTTCTTGTATTAACATCTTCTCCCCTTTATTTTTACATTTTCAACTTAAAAGCACAATTAAAGTCATCTGTAATTATATTTTTCATGTTAACCACTAAATCTAATATTTCTTGAAAAAGATTCTCTCTTCTTTTGCCATTTCTTTATGCATATTGTCAGAAAAATATGTATTAGTGTATGTTTTAGTAATATGCTTAGTGCATTTAAGGTTTGGAAAGGGTTAACACATTTATTCTATTTCACACTGCATAAAATCTGTACAAATTACAGAAGCTTTCTAACCTTGTATTGTCATGAAATATGTGCAGCTATAATCTTTGCTTATGCTTTGGAAATTTACAGGGAAGCAGATAATTTCTGCTTGTGTCAGGAAAATAATGAATAGATGTATCACTTGTATTAATGTTATGAGATTTAGACAAGGAGTTCTGCTTATGCTGTGAGAAAATACACAGCTGCGGAAGCTATAGATAATCAGAACAAAGACTGCTTGAAAATATGAACTGCAATCAGCGTTTGCTTGTGTCTAAGCTAGAAAAGTCCCTTGAAATGTAACACATGTATTAGAGCTGCACAATAGAAGCTTGTAGCGGGCTAAAGCCCCCAAGGTCAGGTTGTTTTTCTCAAATGTTTTTCATAAATCCAGTCATGTCAGCAGAAAATCTGAGTAACATCTGCTGTAGAACAATACTGAAAGTTGTGTTTGATTATGTCAGCCATAGAAGGCAATGTCTTGTAGAACAGTATAAGAATAGCATACTTCCTGTTAGTAGTTAGGCAAAATCCTGTATTTGCATGTTTTTGTCTCCTTGCAGCAAGTTATTAAATATGCCTTATCTGAACCTTATGTGTATTGGTCTTTGAAGTTTTTTCCTTTGACAGATTGGTCCTTCGGACCGGAAACCCTCACTTCACCTCGGATCAGACAGGCCAGGTGGCTTGAAACCGTACGGGGAAGAAACCACATCAGTTCTTCTTATTTGAAAAGCCTTCCGACTGAATTGTCGTACAAAAGAGGCCACTTTCTGATCTGTGACTGAAGGACAGGTTTTTCACGAACCAGGTGATCAATCACGAAGGCTCAGGTAAGGTGAATCTACCTTTTTTCTGTTTTAGATCAGGGACTAGATTTGTATTGTCTTTGTCAGGACTGCATTTTTACAAGTCAGGGACAGAAAAGATTACTGTCTTGTCATAGATCAGGGAAACAGAGTAGGTAAGCAGTCATTCTGAAGAGACTATAACAAAATCCGTGGTACCACGTTAAAAATAAGGAGTCACGTAATGATTAAAAAGGGTAGAACAAAATGGGTAATAATTGCACAAAAAGACCCCAAAATCTGCCGTTAAGCGAAGATGCAAAATACATGCAGTCACAGCGTGTTGATAATATTAAATACTACTCAAAGTGGGTTAATAAGTATAAATTTGATGGTAAATTAGAAAAATCCTCACTTATCAAACTTGTCAAACAGCTTAAAACCAATTCAAAAGGTTGGGTAAAAAAGCAGCGCCAATTAGGATTTCCTTAGGCACACAGGTGGATTGAGGAAGTAAACCGAAGGGAACAAAAGAATAATAATTCAAAAGCGATGTTTTTAGATAAGGACAATAACTTAGTAATAGCATTGGCCCCTCCACCTCCCTTACCAGAATATGAAGTAAGTGAACAAGTTAGTCCAGCCCCGCAATATCCTGCTGCCACTGTAAATAGAGACACTACAAAAGCAAAACCATTTATTAGAGATCCCAAGACCAGGTCTCGAACATGGGCAGGTAACTCAAAAGGGGACATTGCATTATATCAAATGGGTAGGAATTCACAATCTTTGAGTAAAGAAGAAATATGCCCACTTATAGAAGTACCTAATCCTCAGGCAGGGCAAAAAGGTCAGGACCCAACTATTCTAGTGTATAGACCCTGGACTCCAGAAGACATCCAGAAAGCCACTGAGGGAATTCCCCATCCAAAAGTTAATTTTAAAGAGTTCTTAGAAGATTTACAAGGAATGAGGCTAAGTTATAATTTAAATGGAAAAGAGGTAAAAAAAGTAGTCAGACAAATTGTGGGACCAGATTGGCACATAATTAGTGGCAACTGGAATCCCCATGATGCTGCACACAGGCCCCCTCCCACATAGCAGCGCAGAACTAGACAACAGAGTAAAAGGTCTTACAGACCACATCTCTGAGAAATGGAAGCCTAGGGCAGACTGGACTTGCATTAATCAATGCATCCAACAAGAAGGTGAAACTATTGACAGATACTATGCCAGACTGTTAAAATGTTTTAATAACCATTGTGAAATGCAGGTTCCTGAAGATCAGACACAAGATTCCCCATATGAGCAGCAGGTAAAGAATGCATTTTTGAAAGGCAGCATTGCACCCATAAGCAGTTTTATTACAAAGCACATGGTAGATCATCGTACAAGCAGGTTACAGTCATTACTTGAATATGCTAGGCATGCCAAAAGGCATTTTTAATAGCAAAAAGAAAAAGAAAGCCCAAGTATTTTCTGTAGAAGATGGAGCAGGAGTTTATGTAGTACAGTCCGGGAAAAAGGGCAAGAGAAATGCCCAGGGAAACAAACAATCTGATCAGTGATCAGAGGACTTTGAAGGGCGAAAGAAAAGGGGTGAATGTTTTAAATGTGGTAGAAAGGGACACTTGGCAAGGGATTGCAAGAAAAATAAGAAGGCAACCACGGAAGACAAGGAGGGTGAGGACTGACTATATGATAGTCAAGAATCACTAGAAGGGGATATCAGAGAAAGGACAAATGAAAATGTGATAGAAGGAGTAGAGGATGTGACAGAAGAAATAGAGGAAGTGCAGGAAGTTACGGATAGTGAAGAAAATGAAATATTGGATTTAGCTTTATTGAGCTTAGAGCTCTATATAGCAGACACAAAACCAGAAGTTACACTCCTGGTAGAAGGGAGGGAGGTCAAATTCTTGTGTGACTCGGGCATCACGGACCCTGATACATCCCTCCAAACTGCCAGAGAATTCAGAATCACCTGATTACATACTAGTGAAAGCAGCTAATGGACAGCTGTATCGGGAGCCCCTCTCCTATAATATTGCAATAACTCATCCTGTTTCAAGATTGATCCAGAAAAGCAAAATTGTTGTTTCCACAAAATGCCCAGTAAACCTCTTGGGCAGAGACCTTATGCAGCTATTTGCTATAGCAGTAGCTCTGACTATGCAGGGTATGGAAGCACAGCGACAAATTGATACCTTTGCAGTGCAATCAGAGGGTGAAATGTTCTATTGGTACAGCCAGAACTTGGTTAAGACTGGTCCAGGGGCAGTGACTGAAGAGTTGATGAACGTAGCCATCAGCAAGTTCCCCTCCCTTGAATTAATTACTTGATAAACAACATTTGTTGCACTGTACACTGTATTATTGTAACACACCAGGACCTGATATGGAATATGAGCAAGAATTGTTTAGAAATCATGCAAACAGATTGATATTATGTAATCTGTACTGGGACATGGAAGGGAACAGTGTAGCCAGCTGTTCATTGCCCCAGGAGTTCTTTGCACTCTATAAATCTAATCGATTACCACATGTTAGCTTAACTAAGGACAAGAATGTAAAATGGGTAGACTTAGGAGAAAAAGTCACGAGATGGGAAAAGCAGGCAGATTTAGAACTGTCAGAACAGGGAATACAAATGCAGAAGTTGAATTGGATAACTCAGACCCACCCAGCCATGCACTTGCAGTCTAGCAAGGACAGCTGATTAGCGCTCCTATTAAAGGAGGAAGAGAATGCCTTACAGAATATACCAGAAACTCTCTGGTCAACAGGAAAGTCAAATGTAGGACTTATTCGTACAGCGGGACCAGTTACTATCACGCCAAAGTCAGCATTTAGACCACAGAAAAGACAGTATCCCTTAAGAAAAGATGCAGAGGTAGGAATCAAACCTATTATAGCAGCTTTACTTAAGGAAGGGGTGCTGATGGAATCTCCTGATTCACCATGAAACACACCCTTATTTCCTGTTAAGAAAGCGAATGGAGAATGGCATATGGTCCAAGATTTAAAAGCTGTAAATGATGCAGTAATACCAAGGGCACCTACAGTGCCAGACCCACACACCCTGTTGAATGATTTAAAACCTCAACAGAAATATTTTTCGATACCGATACACCCTGACAGCCAATATTGGTTTGCATTCACATTTCAAGGGAAAAGGTATACATATACGCGACTACCACAGGGATATTGTAAAAGTCCGACAATATTCTCACAAGAAATGGCAAGCAACTTGGCTGGATTTACCCCACCAAGAGGCAGTCAGATTTTACTTTATGTTGATGATATCCTGCTGGCGGCCCCCACCCAGCAAGATTGCAAAGAAGATACCATAGCGCTATTACAACTTTTAGTCACTGAAGGACATAAAGTAAACAAAACTAAACTGCAGCTTTGGAAAAAACAAGTTAAATACCTAGGATATGTAATATCCAAAGAGGGTAGGACATTAGATGAGGGCAGAAAAGTAGCGATTTTGTAAGCACCAAAACCCACTACCAAGAAGGAAATGATGTCCTTCCTGGGTACGACTAATTTTTGCCGGAGCTGGATTCCAAACTATGCCTTGGAATCTGCACCGTTGACTAACCTGATATATAAAAAGCCTATGGTAGCACAGGATTTGTTACAATGGACACCAGAAGCAGAATCTGCTTTCTGCAAGCTGAAACAGTTAATAGCATCCTCATTAGTTTTAGGATTACCAAACTATCATAAATGTTTTTTCCAAACTGTAGATTGTAAGCAAGGTTATATGACATCAGTGTTAACACAGCAGCATGGGGACAAGCAATGCCCTATTGCTTATTATTCATCACAACTAGACCCAGTGGCACGGTCTTTACCCCACTGTGTACAAGCAGTAGTTGCAGCTGCAATGGCAGTACAGGCTTCGGCCTCAGTAGTTTTGTTCCACCCTCTCACATTGAGAGTGCCTCATGCAGTCGTGATTATTTTACTGCAAGAGAAGGTAGCATATCTTTCTCCTGCTAGGCATCTTTCCTGTATGACTATATTGTTGAGCCAACCTCATATGATAATTGAACGATGCATGACTTTGAACCCTTCTACCTTGCTCCCAACCCCTGCAGATGGCACACCACACCGCTGCCTGCAGGTGATTGAGCAAAAGACACTGCCTAGAAAAGATCTCACTGATGTCCCCTTGGATGATGCCGAGGTGACATACTACGTGAATGGCTCATGCAAAAGGGGTCCTGCAGGACAGAACCTAGCAGGATATGCAGTAGTTTCTGATACTGAGATTATAGAAGCGAAACCTTTACCACACAATTTATCTGCACAGGCAGCAGAATTGATTGCCTTGACACGGGCATGTACCTTAGCAAAGGGTAAATGTGTGAACATTTTTACTGACAGCCAGTACGCTTTTTCTACTGTACATATTTTTGCGCAACAGTGGAAAAATCGAGGAATGATAACATCTACTGGCAAACCAATCAATCATGCACAGTTTATTCTAGATCTTTTAGAATCTATTCAGTTACCTCAGAAAGTAGATATTTGTAAATGCATAGCTCATACCAAGCAACAGGATAGGATTTCAAAAGGTAATGCGAGAGCTGATACAGCTGCAAAACAGGCAGCTTCAGAAGTATTTCTTTTGAATAAGGAATTACAACCCTCTGAGATTTTAGACTTAGAAATGTTAAAGACAATGCAGACACTTACTACGCAGGCTGAAAAACAAAGATGGGTAAGACGAGGAGCAATTCTCAAAAAGGGGCTGTACATCTCTAAAGAAGGGAAACCAATATTACCATCTAATTTGTTTAGATATGCAGCTTTATTGAGCCATGGGCAATGCCATGTCTCAACAGGGGGGATGGTACAGCTGGTGAACCGAGTGTTCACGACATATGGATTCTTAAACTACTCTAAAAAATGTTGTTTAATTTGCCACATTTGTAACAAACATCATGCACAAGGGGTGTTAAAGCCCAAGCAAGGGAGTTTCCCTACACCACCATATCCATTTCATACTATCTGTATGGATTTCATAGAATTGAACAAATATGAAAATAAGAAGTATTGTCTTGTCATTACAGATATGTTTTCCAGATGGGTGGAAGCCTTTCCAATTAAAAATCCAGATGCGGCTACCGTAGTAAAAATCCTCGTTAAAGAAATCATTCCTAGATTCGGCATTCCGGAAAGGATCTACAGTGACAACGGTACACACTTTGTAAACCAAACCATACAGCAGCTAAGTAAACATTTTGGTATTTCTTTAAAAAATCATTGTGCATATCATCCACAATCTGCAGGGTTAGTTGAGAGGCATAATGGGATTTTAAAGAGTAAGCTAAGAAAGTTAAGTGCAGAAACAAAGAGAAATTGGGTGTACTGTCTGCCCCTGGCACTGTAGAGCATGAGAACTGTTCCGAATGCAAAAGGATTGACTCCTTTTGAAAAACTATTTGGAAGGGCTTATTATATACCTCAGTGGAAACCTCTCATGCCCGCAGAACAGGAAGCCGACTGTACACTAGCAGAGTATATGAGAAATTTTTTGAATTCTAAACATCTGTTGCAGTCAAATTCTGTTTCAGATAAATAACAAACCAGACCATCAGAAGTGGCAGTGGTTCCAGGAACCTGGATCTGGGTGAAGACAATAAAAAAGAAGAATTAGACATCACCAAAGTGGGAAGGTCCATATCAAGTGCTTCTGTCGACACCTACTGCAGTCAAGATCGCAGAGCATGCCTCGTGGATCCACCTGATGCACTGCAAAATAGTTAACAACTTTGAACTGGACAAAAATCTTGTCACATGTCAAGAGCAAAAATGATAGAATCCAGAAGAAACAGGAATGCAGAACAACTATTTCCTCAGAAGTATTGCATAATCATCCTGTTAACTGTACTAGTGACAATAATCTTTTTGTTGTGGCCATTCCTTTTTCCAGCCACACAAACTGAACTGAATAAACGTGAAGCGTTACTCATAGACTGGCACCCAAACTTCAACACTTACCAGGCAATTAAATATGTGTATGCTGAGACTTTCAATGTTTCAAATTGCTGGATTTGCACAGCTTTGCCGACAGCATACGGGGGGGGGTTATTAATGACTGCAGTCCCCCTAGGGGTCAACGAGACCTGGGAAAACTTGATTTATGATACCTCAACCATTACATCACAAGATAAAATAGCATTGCACTTGTCTATTCTACAAATGGGAACTGTGTGTTTTTATAAAAATTATACTGTTCAGGTGGGTTGGAGCAATTGCAATGTGACTCTTCCTTATAAATGTTACACTAAAGCTAACAATGCAGGTTCTTATTGGAATACAAATTATGATTCATTTCTTGAATTGATGCACAAAACAATTGAAGTAAAACATAATTCTGTTCTCTATAAACAACTGTCTATAATTGATAGAAAAATGTTTCATGCAGGGTGAGTGTATATTCATAGCAAAGTTACTACTAAAGTAGAGGACTGTTATTTTGTATGTCGCAGAAAGGCATACAATTGGTTACCTGAAAATTGGTCTGGCAGTTGTTTTTTGGGCTACCTGGTTCCGGCCATATGACACACTGCAGTTTTACCTCGAGGAAAAATTCGGAATGTCCGAGAAGTCATCAAGAAACCTGTAAATCGGGGCGTGGCCAAGGATGAACACAGGATAGCAGCAGATTTCTTCAGCTCCACCAATTTCATTACATTGACAGGAATTAATTACTTAAAAAATTAATTTTTGAAGTAATTTTCTTTCTAAATATGTTTGTTTTATATAGTTCTTGAACTATATCTAAAAAAGAAAGGAAATCTTAATAATATTCCTGTCAGAAATTACTTTGGAAATTTTCCTGTCAGTTTATCAGTCTGAAATGAGTTCCAGTAAGACAAATTCTCAAGACTCCAGCATCAAGAAAGAACTTCAGTCTCTGATAATTATAGTCCAGCAACTTACTGCTAAGATGGATAAAATGGATACTAAAATAGACACTTTCATAGAAAAACTACAAAACAAATAGACTTGTTACATATGGACCTGCAACAACAGAAGATCCAGATGACAGGCATAGAAGAAGCTGTGAATGACATGGAAAATAGAATACAAGAAGAGGAAATCAACATTGAGTTTCTGCTGAAACAAAATACACATTTACAAACAAAGCTGGATGACCTGGAAAATAGATCTAGGTGCAATAACATTAGAATTTTTGGACTGCCAGAAAATATTGAAGGTAACAATATTACTTCTTTTTTAACAACATGGCTCCCTAAAACTTTAGATTTACCAGAAGCATTCTCTTTGGTATCGAAAGAGCACATAGATCTATAGCTAATACTAACTCTAACAAAAACTATCCTAGATCAGTTATAGTTAGATTTCTATCATCTTTTGATAAAGAGATGGTTCTTAAATCTGCTTGGGCTAAAGCTCCTGTTAAGATTAATGAAACAACTGTGCATTTTGACAATGACTATTCTTCCATGGTATTAGCTAAAAGAAAAGTTTTTCTGCCACTAATAAGGGAGCTTAAAAAAAGCACAGTTTAAAACATACCTTCTGTTTCCTGCCAAGCTTAAAATCTTCCTTCCTGATGGTCCTAAAATTTTCGATGACTTAGACTCTGCTTTACTGTTTATCAAAATAAATAAGATTTTGGAAAAAATAGAAGAAATGGAATGGGCTAGTCCTTTGTTAAAGAGACTGGCAACTGAAACTTCGTGGAAGACTTCAGAGAAGAAGAAGAGACTAAAAAACAAATGATTTGTACTAAGTTTTTTTTTCTCTCTCATCATTTTATTTTATTATTAATCTTTTTAATTATAGTTCCTGCATTTCCAAGAAGCAACAAATATTTTGAAAAAGATTTAATCAAAGCTATTCTCTGTGTGCAAAGAAATGTTTTGTTTCATAACTAGTCAAAATATCTGGAGATTTAATGGCAAGCTGTGATTTAACTTGTTTCTCTTTCTGAAGAGGAAAAATAAGGTCAGTAATTTGATACATTTTTTTTTTCCTTTAAAAGTTTATATGTTCTTCAAATGCTATTCCTAATTATACTTTCTTGATTACACTGCTTATGCTTGTTTGTAAATAATCTGTCATGCTTTAACCAATAATAATTAGAACTAAATAATAGTAAATAATATGTTTTACTTTTAACTCTATTAATATAAACAGTAAGTAACATTCTATTGTATATACTTCTTATAGCTTTCTCTTACATTTTTTTTTATTTCTGCCTTACACCCTTTTACTTTCTACTCTCTTTTCTTTTCTTTATTAATATATAGAAATGCTTTTGATCATATAGACACAGTAAATAATAAGATTTGCATAGGAGTTGAGTTGGGACAAAAATGTTGAATTTTGTTACTTATTAATAATTTTGGGCTTGATTTCACTTACATAGAGTCTGTAATAACCTGTAGAATGCATTGTGAAGGTTTTGTCATGTTTAGATGCATTTACACTGCTAAATTAATGTTTGTCACTAGTTTTA
Organism: Protopterus annectens; assembly: GCF_019279795.1. Lineage (NCBI taxonomy): Eukaryota > Metazoa > Chordata > Ceratodontiformes > Protopteridae > Protopterus > Protopterus annectens. Next base: position 1,895,535,449 of record NC_056732.1, on the reverse strand, counting down.
ATAAGTTTCCCAAAATGTTAAGAGAGACAATCTGGGATGTGGGCTGTCTCATGCACAGTGTCCATGAGCTACTTCAAAAGCTTCAACTCTCAGAATTCTCACAGAGAAGCTGAAAGCAGCTAGTCTAACCTTTGACCTAGATATCACACTGACACATCACAGATACAGGAATAGCAGATCAATAATATGTGTTAAAAACCTATGTCCCAAACATATACATTACTATAACTCATTTAATTCATCTGATTGACAAGCATAAATAATTTTATAACTCTATACTGGAAGAAATTGTCATGTGATATATTTTAAAGCAGTAGTATAGCATGTTTGTAAAATCTGGTTACTAAAATGTGTTTGCTGTGCATTATTTTGTATAAAGCAGACAGATTTATTGAAGGGACAGCAATGTAAGATGGTGCTCAGTAAAGATACAACTCAGTGAGATCATATATATATATATATATATATATATATATATGTATGTGTGTGTGTGTGTGTGTATGTGTGTGTGTGTGTATGTGTGTGTGTGTGTTTGTGTATGTGTGTGTGTGTGTGTGTGTGTGTGTGTGTGTGTGTGTGTTGTGTGTGTGTGTATGTGTGTGTGTGTGTGTGTGTGTGTGTGTGTGTGTGTGTGTGTGTGTGTGTATGTGTGTGTGTGTGTGTATGCATGTGTGTGTGTATATATATATATATATATATATATATATATATATATATGTAGATATATATATAAATGTTTCTGAGAATCTGCTTAACTATGAAGTATGATTTATAACAATTTCTATGAATACAATATTTTATTCTATTGGCAATAATGAGTTTGAGTAAATGCTCATATACAAGCAATTCAAGGTTTTTTTTGGAAGCTGTTAACTGTATTTACATGACAGAAAATAGATGCATCCTAATATATGTAATGTCTGAATCATATTAGCCAAAGTTTTTGATTTAAATGAATGTTAGAACTTATTTTTCTCTCCTCTTGATTTCTAACATCAAGATTATTTGAATGCTATTTGCATACAAGTGTTTTATATTACATGGATGTATATAGTAGTATGAACAGTTTAAAAAAAAAAAAAAAAAGGTTTATTTTAGTTTATATGATGCTGTTTTACCAAATGTGTAGTCTTGTCTTGCTAGATAATTGAATTGAAAACTGTTAACTTCAGTTAAATATAACTAGTATTAAATTGATAAGGTGGTAGCTGACGTACTGCTGCTTAGGGTAGGGGGTTAACTTGAGTGGTAAATACTACTCTAAGTTGGAGTTTACAACTCCAGGCTGGATGCAAGGTTTAATCCTTACATTATTTTCACTTGTTCATTGTTATTTGTATATAGTTTTGACATCCACAATATATTTTGTACATTCATTGTCACTACAAACAAAATTGAATCCTATACGAAATCCCATAAGAGATTCAATAAATACAGCTATATTTAAAGGTACACCTAAAGGAGGAGATGTAACATTACTTATCTTGTTATTTGTTATTTTGATCATAAGATTCTTAAGTTTTAAAAATGCCAAATGACATCTTTAAAAGGAATTTCTTTAAACATTAATGGATTGAATAATCCATGTAAAAGGGCAAGCCTAATAAGATACATTAATTTACATAAGGCCAACTTAGTCTTCCTACAAGAAACCCATCTCTTGAAAAAATATATTGATAAACTAGCCACAAACAAATATACAGTATTGGTTAGTTCAGAGCACACTCAGAAAAAAAGAGGAGTGGCTATTTTATAGAATAAAAGTATGCCCATTCCTAAAACCATTAAGTCTTATCAGGATGACAAAGGAATGTTTTGTATGGTTACAATACAAATTAATGGGAAGACTTAGACTTTAATTAATGTATATTGGATACCTGGAATTGGTATTAATACAGTGAAACATCATCTTGATAAGATCATATCATTCTCTATAGGAGATATTATTTTAGCTGGTGACTTTAATTGTATATTACATGAAAGTGATACTACCACTATAGGAAAGAGAAGAATTACATCTAATGCAAAACATTTAAAGGATTTTGCTAATTCTTATCATTTGAATGATATTAATAATCAGATAGATTCAAAATCATTACCATACACCTTTTTTCTAACAGATACAAAACTTATTCAAAAATAGATAGGGTCTTTATTTCTAACCAGATGGTAACAGATTTAATTAATTCCAAAATCATTTCATGTCCTATATCTGATCATAATTCAATTGTTTTTGAATTCATGATAAAAAATACTCATAATGTTCAGATCAAAAGGATACCAGCATACTTAACTCAACTAAAAGACTATAAAGAATATATACTTTCAGAAGTAAAACATTTTTTAGACATAAATAACACTCCTGAAGTCTCCATTGTTTATGTTTGGGATGCCTTAAAATCATATCTATATGGACAAAGTATCAGATGGTATAATAATAAAAGGAAATCTTGGGATAAGGAATTGTTAGATATTCAAAGTAAATTAGACTCATAAACATAATAATAAAGAAAATATTATGGACAAGAAAGTTATTGAAGAAATAAACAAACTAAATGAGAAATACAAAGAAATTTTAACTCATAAAGTTAAAATAACTTTAGAGAATACAAGTTTTGTCTTATTCAATAAGCCCCAAATACTTACATAGACTTAAAAATAAAACAAAAGGTTGAATAAACAAAACCATATCAAAAATCTTTTCTCTAAGGAAAAGAAGAATGTTTCTAGTATACCAGAAATACTAGATGAATTTAGAAATCACTTTCACAAAATTAACCATAATAATATTAACATGGAACCTAAAGATAAAATAAAGGAGTTTATAACCACAAATATGAATAAAAAGCTTAATAAACAACAGATTAAACTATTGGACAAGAGTATTTCATATACAGAAGTTATTACACAAATAAATAAGCTTAAATCAAACAAAGCACCGGGTAATGATGGTATTATACCAGAGATATATAAAATCCTTTCTAAAAATACATATTCATTAATACATAAGGTTTTTATTTTGGCCCAAACTGAGTTAATAACCCCCCCCATCTTGGCTATATACATTTATTTCGCCAATTTTAAAACCTAATAAAGATCCAACTAGATGTTCTTCATATCGGCCCATCTCATTACTTAATGTTGATTATAAAATGTTTATGAATATCTTTGCTGATAGATTGAAGACAATCATTCCCGGCATTATAGATATAGATCAGACAGGCTTCATTGTAAATAGAAATACTTTTGATAATATAAGAAGAACTTTAACATTAATAGATTTTGCAAATAGGAAAAAGAAAGATTTAACACTTATTAGTCTTGATATAAGTTCAGCATTTGATTCAGTAAGTTTGGACTGTCTGTTTACCTTAATGAAGTGCACAAACTTCTCGGATGCATTTGTAAATCTAATTGAACATTTATACAAAGGAGCGTTGGCTTATATTAAGGTAGGAACATATGTTTCACAAAAAATACCCATTCTTAAAGGTACAAAACAAGGATGTCCACTTTCTCCACTATTATTCACTTTAGTAATGGAGCCTTGGGCTAATTTGATCAGAAACAGTACTGACATAGAGGGTTTTGAAATAGATGAAAATACAACATCCAAAATTCAACTTTTTGCAGATGATGTTCTAATTACATCAGCAGGATCTAATTCTTCTATACAGTCTCTATTTGATAACATGATGAATTTTAAAAGTATTTCTGGTTTAATATTCAATGAAGAAAAACTAAAATACTACCTATATATACACGAAAAAATATTCTCATTAGTGATTTTACTAAATATGTACCCAATTCAGGTCAGATAACTTATTTAGATATAATACTATCTAAAAATATTAAATCTATTATATATAATAATTATAATACCTGTTTTCTTAATATACAAAATCTTTTTAATACCTGGAATAATATGTTTTTTACTATGGAGGAGAGACTTACAATTATTAAAATGATAATATTCCCCAAGATTTTATACTTAATACAATCAATAATACTTCCACCTACAAAAATAATTATCAAGAAACTGAACACACTAATGTTAAATTTCTTATGGGCACCTAATAGACCTAGGATTGCATTAAAGAAACATACTAATAGCTGGTCTCAAGGGGTATTTCTTTTCCAGACTTTAATTTATATACTATCTCTTCTATTGTAAAAGTTATTACTTTATTAATAGATCAGTCATATGTCACAAAATGGAAAGATTATTGGGAGCTAATTAGTATACACTTCATGAAAATCTCCTTAACACATAAAAATATGATTGTAAATAACTCCATGTTATGGTTACTAAAGGAATTTTGTACTTCACCTATTACACCTAAACATATGGTTTGTTACCCATTAAATATTATTATTAGTTATCGTAACTTTATATTCATGCACCCTAAGTATAGGGAATGGAATTTTATTGTATTTCCTATAATGTATACTCAGGGTATGCTTTGTCATCTACTTCTGAAGGAACTCATTTAGCTATAGATAATGATCTAAAGTACTGGTATCAGTTGATATCTGATAATAAAGTTAAAAATCTAGATTTCTTAAAACAAGAATTTGATCTAAGAGAAACTTGCTGGTTAGAGGTTCAGACCTTTAGACAACATCTCATTAATACAATAGATTTAATGTCTATAACTGTTAAAGAATCTATTCCAACACTGATTGATTACTTGATATTAAATTTACAACATAAAGTTTCTGATAAAGGTAAACTTTCATACATACATAAAGTTATCAGACAACAAACTTTTGACAGTGTAGATTCATACTGGAATTATTTCACTTCTATTAATGGGGACCCACCAAATCAACAAGACAAACAATATATATTGGAATCTGCTTATAGAACTACGTCTTCCATTGTCTGGAGACTTTATACATGGAAATTTTTACATAGATCGTTTTATACACCTTTGATGATGAATAAAATAAATAATAAAGATAATCTATGTAAGAGATGTAATGTAGAAATTAATGCTGACTGGGCTCATATGTTTTATGACTGTATAAAATTGAAAGAATACTGGAAGCCAATTAATGAATTTTTGCAGGCTCTTTTTACAGATAATTTAATTATTTCTAAATCTCTTATATTATTCAACACACCTGTACCTCAAAGTGTTAAAAGGTTAAGCTTCCCTTGTTATGGTCTATTCTAGCAGTGGCTAGGAAAATAATAACTAGAAATTGGATTTCAGATACACCTCCTTCGTTCAATGAATTTAAAAATGTTATGAATATAGTGTGCCATATGGAAATAAACACAATTAGGACTAGAACTAACAGAAAAACATCTTATTTTATTGTATGGGATAATTTACAAAATTTGTTAAAAAAATTTTAATTTCAATAGCATGATATTTTAGTTTAATTAATTGATCTGATTGTAGTGGATGTCTTTGTAAATACTTTAGTTGTTTTGTTGAATATTATAATAATACCTATTTTTAATTACTTGTATAAAATTGTTATGATATTTCTCTTATATGTTAAAACAATAAACCTGTTTTGAAAAAAAAAAAGAAACCTGTAAATCCAGTGGGGCAAATCGATGCACGTTGGAAAAACCATCATTCTGTAGGCAATGGACTGACACACATGGACTTGAGTGATAGTGTTATATCGTGGGCAGGCATATTACCAGCATATGGAGTAGTGAAATCAATCTGGGAGCTGAGCAAACTGTCTAAACCTCTCGAAGTAATGAGTAATGCAACTTTTTCTGCTCTCAAATTGGTGACTGATGAAATGAATGACATGAGAACTGTAGTGCTTCAAAACCGCATGGCTCTCGACTTCACCCTAGCGGCGAGAAGCGGTACTTGCGCTTTAATCCAGGAGGAGTGCTGTTCGTATATTCCTGACCATAAACACGAGATAGACAATCACCTTGAGGTAATTCAGCAAGTGTCAGCCATGACCATACCAGGACCAAACCCACTGACGGACTTTTTCCAGAAATGGTTTGGGGGGGGTGGGGTACTATCCTAATGAACATCCTGATTGCCATTTGTGTAGGAATAATCCTACTGGGAGTATGTGTTTGCTGTGGCATCCCCTGCATGAAAAGACTGATTAAAGACTTTATAGACATGTCAGTTTCTAAAACCTTATATCAAAGTACTGAGTTTGAAGAACTGTTAAAAGATTGAAAATGTTTCATAAGTTTAAATTGAATGACTCTTTTAACTGCAAATCCTAAGTGGGAAGAGGTTAGGAGAAGAAAAAATGTTTATGCTTATTTTGAAAGTAGAATAAAAGTATTAAAAGGGGGGAAATGTCAGAAAAATATGTATTAGTGTATGTATTAGTAATATGCTTAGTGCATTTAAGGCTTGAAAAGGGTTAACACATTTATTCGATTTCACACTGCATAAAATCTGTACAAATTGCAGAAGCTTTCTAACCTTGTATTGTCATGAAATATGCACAGCTATAATCTTTGCTTATGCTTTGGAAATTTACAGGGAAGCAGATAATTTCTGCTTGTGTCAGGAAAATAATGAATAGATGTATCACTTGTATTAATGTTATGAGACTTAGACAAGGAGTTCCACTTGTGCTGTGAGAAAATACACAGCTGCAGAAGCTATAGATAATCAGAATAAAGACTGCTTGAAAATATGAACTGCAATCAGCATTTGCTAGTGCCTAAGTTAGAAAAGTACCTTGAAATGTAACATATGTATTAGAACTACACAATAGAAGCTTGTAACGGGCTAGAACCCACCAAGGCCAGGTTGTTTTTCTCAAAATGTTTTTCATAAATCCAGTCATGTCAGCAGAAAATCTGAGTAACATCTGCTGTAGAACAATACTGAAAGTTGTGTTTGATTACGTCAACCATAGAAGGCAACGTCTTGTAGAACAGTATAAGAATAGCACACTTCCTGTTAGTAGTTAGGGAAAATTCTGTATTTGCATGTTTTTGTCTCCTTGCAGCAAGTTATTAAATGTGCCTTATTTGAACCTTACGTGTATTGGTCTTTGAAGTTTTTTCCTTTGACACATATCATACTATAATTGTAACATTTCCATCCTTACCAACATCACAACAATATTTTTTACTGTTTTGTATACAATGCAGCCAGTCCAGAACAACATTAATTTCCTAAATTCCACATTATTTTGCCACCCCACATTTTTCCTGTTTGTAATTTCTCATTACTTGTCAGGAATCTTATATCTTCTATAAGAATAATGCCTGCATTGCATTCAGCACACCATTCCAATATCTGTATCCTTATTACAATATTAATAATATGATTCACATGATTGACACTTATTAAAAGCAATCTGAAATATTATTACTTTTCTTTCTTTTTAAGTTTAAGGGAAGTATTAAGTAATTTAAATTTTCATTTCCTTATTTTTTATTCTTTCTCAGACTAAATATTTTTCTGAGTTTATGTACAACTATTCCTTGATCCTCACAATCAGATTTTTCAATATTTTTATTAATTGAAACGCACCTGAAAAAATACTCCTTACTTTTCTTTCTAAACTTTGATGACATATTTTTTAATCTTTTCCTGTCTCTTACCCTATCACCTATCACATTTATTTTCCTAACATCCTTTACACTCCCTTCACAAACATCTGACTTATCACTTTCAATTTCTTCTTCACTTTCAATACTATCAGTGCAGTTACCTTCATCCTCCAGAAATATGACAAATTTAAGTATTTTTTTCTTACTCCATCCCATTTTTGTTAACACTTTTTTTCACCTACTTCATCACTTTCAGACATCTCAATACTTTCTTCCTGCTCAACATTGTATTGCTTATACGTTTTACAAACAAACTAAGAATGCCCTTTACTTTCACATACTCTGCATTCCTTTTTATACTTATTTTTATACTTATTAATCATGTGACCTTTCCCCGCATTGATTACATCTTATTTTTCTGCACTCATTTATAAGTTGTTTGAAATCCAAAAAAAAAAAAAAGCAAGTTTTCAGCTGTGCCATATACCTAATTGTTCCTCTATTACCATCAACATATATAAGACTTGGTGAATGCTTTATCACATCTTTTTATATTTTCAAATAACATCAACTTCCCAACACACATTTCAAATACCCCTCTCATCTTTAACTTTTACAATATCAAAAAATGAATAACACATAAATGCAAACTATTTTTTACATCTTTTAAGTCAATTTCATCAGTAAGAAATCGAACAAACACTTTTTGAAAAAAAAAAACTCTATTGCCCAGAAAATACAATTTCATTTGATGAATAACAGTCTTTCTTTCTTTTTTTCCTCAAAATAACAAAAAGCTTTCCATTGAGTCCTCAATTTCAGATGTTAAGTTAAAAAATTCTTTCCTCAAATGAACCAAGAATCTAATGTCTTTTGCATCAAAAATAAAAAAAAGGTAACACTAAACTGTCCCATACAAAATATATGTCTATCATTTATTTTTTCTTATCTGAACAACAAACATTTTTTGCTTTTAAATTAAGTTTTCAGTACCTTTTGTTCTTTCAGCTGCATCATCATATGACTTTTTAGACTGCATCCCACATGTAACCTTATGTTGATCTAACTCACAACTCATTTCCTTTCCACCCAAATCACTGTCCATTCCAAAAACCTTTTTATCATATCCAGCCATGAAATTTCAGACTCATCTCCAGAATCACCTTTGTTAAATAAACAAACCAATTTTTCATCAGGCAAACCTCCAGAAGAACTTTTCCTTACAAAAACGTTTTAAAAATTCTGAGCTTTAAAGTCAAGTAAGCACTATTGTTCTATCCACTTGATTTTTAACAGTTGTTTTCCAACTGACAGAACTACACAGCTATCACCAACAGAGCAGCTACCTTTTCCATCCATTACTGCATGGTTTCTCCTAGCTGCCTCTACTCCAGAAACAGAAGCAGGAAGTGCAGCAACAAAAACTTTTCCTCTCAAAATGAAAACAGTAGGAGAAGGTCCCCAATGCCCTGGTCAAAATTCCCCTAGTAATATAAATATCACTTCACATCTCCACTGAAAAGAGGCAACTAGTCTAGTGAGACTTATCCTGTCAACAAAAAGATAAATTAAAATTAAAAGATTTGCCACTGCACACATTTATCAAGTGTTTAAATTTTGGAAATATTTGTTGGAAGTACAGTTGATGGAATTATGTAACAGGCTAACTGCAGAAGCCTTTCCAATACATAATTCAGGATTTTTCCCTTTATTCATGGTTAATGTCTGGGGGTGTCTAGGGTGTCTAGGGTTGAGGATAGAACCCACCATATAAAAGCTGTCTTTTGTTTACTATTTCATGATTGCAGATGTAACTTGTTAATTACATCTGTGATCACATTAGTTAGAGTATTTTAGGTTGTGATGAATGTAATTGCCATTACAGTCATTTGATTAATTAAAATTTCATTTGTATAAACAACTGTCAGCAAAATTATTAAAACAGACTGTAAAATCATCAGGTTTTTCTTAAATAACAGTCAATAATACAGGAGGTTCAAGTTCAAAACGTTTTACTAGTGTGCACCAGGAGGCAAAAGACTATACAATACAAGTATAGAATTTTGACTAATTACATTCAGGAAGTAATCAACTTTTATAATATTTACAATCAGCTTTGCCCACCTTACTGACGTGGTCAGTCACAGGGCACTTACATCACTATAGTCTACAATATTCTATTCATAAGAAAGTGCTGAGGTTATACTTTTTAAAAACTTTCCCACGAGAATAATACAGCCTTGCAAGGCACCTGGTCAGTTATAATGTCTTTCTGTAAATGTTGCTCTTTCAAGGGTCCAGTCCTGTTCGAATACAATAGTCAGTTTGGTTCTTAATACGTTCCTTTGTTCCTTCTGGCAACATTAACTAATAGCAGCTGTGCTGATAATATTCACAAGGCCAACTACCTCAGAGGAAGGAAGATACATGCTTTTTCCTGACCCAGCAGATAATCATTAGTGAAAAACATAAGCTTGCTGAGCTGGCTACTGCCAGGGTCAGAGTTCAATCACACTGCAGCTCCAAAGCTTCAAGCAATTACATGTAAGATCATTCTTACTGCCATATTGCAAAATAGAATAAAATGCATTACATACTATTTGCTTCTAAACTAGCACTTCATATATGTTTAAGTACATATTTTTCTAACATCCGCCCTCCTTTTAATTCTTTTTATTCTATTCAGAAACATAAACAACATAATTTCATTCCCTAGCCTTTTCCTCTTAGAGATGTTTAACTAGGCAAGTCATTTGTTTTACATTTCAGAAAGAATTTCATTTGGAACTAATAAATCCAATTCAATGTCTTGATACATGGTCTCAGTTACAGTTATGTCAACAAATTCTCTAACTAGTCTTTTCATACAGGGTATCCCGCAACAGACACATGCTCCTAGTATGAGCAAAACAACACAAATGGCAATCAAAATATTCATCAGGATTGAGCCCCACCCACCAAACAGACCCTGGAAAAAGTTCGTCAGTGGGTTTGGGCCTGGTTCAGTCATGGCCGATACTTGCTGTATTACCTCTAGGTGATCGTTAATTTCATGTTTATTATCTGGTATGTACGCACAGCATTCTTCTTTGATAAGCGCGCACGTACCACCTCTCGCCGCTAGGGTGAAGTCAAGAGCCATTCGGTTTTGCAGCACAACAGTTCTCATTGCATTCAGTTCATCAGTTACAAGTTCGAGAGCGGAAAAGGTTGCATTACTCATTACTTCGAGAAGTTTTGACAATTTCCTCAGCTCCCACATTGATTTGACTGCTCCATAGGCTGGGAATATTCCAGCCCAAGATATAACACTGTCACTTAAGTCCATATGAGTTAATTTTTCTTTATCTTTCACGGATGAATGATCTTTCCAGCCAGCCTCGATCTTACCCACTGGATTAGCAGGTTTTCTGACTGAGTTCCCAGTTCTTTGGGCTACATCTCTTACGTTTCGTATCTTACCCAGAGGTAATTCAGCAGTATGCCTTATAGCTGGAACCAGATAACCCAAAAAACAACTGCTGGACCAATTCTCAGGTAACCATTTATATGCCTTTTTCCCACAAACAAAATAACAGTTTTCTACTTTAGTACTGATGCGGGTTAACTCTGAATGAAACATTTTCTTGTCTATAACAGATAATTGTTTATGCAATTCAGGATTTTTCTGCACATCTTTTATCGTTGTTTTCATTAAGCTCAAATATGAATCATAATTTGTGCTACAACTAGTACTTTTATCTTTGGCCTTAATATAGCATTTGTAAGATACAGTTATGTTACAGTTACTCCAAACAACTTGCAGTGTATCATTTTTATAGAAACAAACAATTCCTTTCTGTGTAATGGGTAAATACAATGCAACTTTGTCCTGTAACCTCACAGAACCTGTGTCAAAAAGTAGATTTTCCCAAGTTTCATTTATCCCCAAAGGGACAGCGGACATCAAAAGTCCTCCATATGCTGTTGGTATAGCAGTACAAACCCAGCAGTTCGAAACGTTCATAGTCTCTACATATACACGCTTCATGGCCAGGTATGTGTTAAAGTTTGGATGCCAGTCTATAGACAGTTCATCACGTTTTGTCAATTTTATTTGTGTGGTTATATGCAAGAAAAACCACAACAAAAGGCAAGTCACCACGATCATAGTCAATAGGTGTATAATTAGCAAGACAGTTAAACAATTTCTTTGGGGTTGATTTGAGTTCTTATACACTTTGCTCCTGGCCATCCTGCTTTTGTGGTGCATCAGCTACAAAATGTTTATCAAGCTGAAAGTTCTTTACCGGTTTGCAATGTGTCAGATGAACCCAGGATGACCTCTCAGCAATCTTTACTGCAGTAGGCGTCGCCAACAGTACCTGGTATAGACCTTCCCACTTCGGACTTGTCCAATTTTTCTTTTTGATAACCTTCAACCAAACCCAGGACCCCGGGGTCAGCACTGCTTCCGGTTTCGTTTGTTCTTTATCTGAAAAAGAGTTTAACTGCAAAACAGTCTTATTGGTTAACAATTTTTTCATGTGACTAGCTATTGAGCTGTCAGCCTCCAGCTCTGCAGGCATGAGTGCTTTCCATTGTGGCACATAATATGCCCACCCAAATATTATTTCAAAAGGGGTCAAGCCCTTTACATTTGGAACTGTTCTCATGCTCAGCAATGCTAAAGGCAAACAGCAAATCCAATTCTTCTGAGTTTCACTTATCAACTTCCTCAACTTATTTTTCAAAATCCCATTATATCTCTCCACCAGTCCTGCAGACAGGAGGTGGTAAACAAAATGACTTTTCAAGAAGATACCAAAGAATTTACCAAGTTATTGGATTATCTGATTGACAAAGTGTGTCCCAGTGTCACTATAGATTCTTTCCGTATGCCAAATCTAGGAATTATTTCTTTTACCAGGGCCTTTGCCACTGTTGCTGCATCCGGATTTCTAGTTGGAAAGGCTTCCACCCATTTTGAAAACATATCTATAATCACTAAGCAGTATTTTTTCCCTTCACATTTATTCAATTCTATGAAATCCATACAAATAGTATGGAACGGATATGGTGGTGTAGGAAAACTCCCTTGTTTGGGTTTGAATGCCCCTTGTGCATGATGTTTATTACAAATGTGACATGCTGCACAAAATTTTTGTGTGTAATTCGTAAACCCGTATGTTTGGAATATTTTATTTAATAACTGTACCATCCCCCCTGTTGAGACATGGCTTTGCCCATGGCTCAACAAGGCTGCATATCTAAATAAGTTAGATGGTAATATTGGCTTTTTTTCTTTGGAGATGTACAGTCCATTTTCGAGGATCGCACCTCGTCTTTCCCATTTTTGTTTTTCTGCTTTCGTAGTTAATGTCTGCATTGTTTTTAACATTTCTAAATCTAGAATCTCAGATGGTTGTAATTCCTCATTCAAAAGTAAAGTTTTCGAGTCTGAAGCTGCTTGCTTAGCAGCTGCATCAGCTTGTGCATTACCTTTTGAAATCGGATCCTGTTGTTTCGTATGAGCTACACATTTACAAATAGCTACTTTAGTAGGTAATTGGATGGAATCCAATAAATTCAAAATAAGTTGTGCATGATTAATTGGTTTTCCAGTGGATGTTATCATTCCCCTGTTCTTCCATTGCTGTGCAAAAACATGCACTGTAGAAAAGGCATACTGACTATCAGTATATATGTTTACACATTTGTTTCTTGCTAGAGTGCAAGCTCGTGTTAAGGCTATCAGTTCTGCTGCTTGAGCAGACAAATTATGCTGCAGTGGTTGTGCTTCTAAAATGTTTGTGTCTGTGACTACTGCATACCCTACTAGATTCTTCCCTGTAGGACCCTTTCTGCATGAGCCGTCCACATAAAATGTTACTTCAGCATCAGCCAAAGGTATATCGGTAAGATCTTGTCTAGGTGAAGTTATTTGCTCAATTTCCTGCAGGCAGCTGTGTGGTGTGCCATCCACAGGGGTCGGAAGTAACGTTGATGGGTTTAATGTTGTACAACGTTCAATTGTCATATGAGGTTGGCTCAGCAATATGGTCATACAAGAAAGATGTCTAGCAGGAGACAGGTATGCTATTTTTTCTTGTAGCAAAATTATTGCGACTGCATGAGGCACTCTCAAAGTGAGAGGGTGGAATAACACCATTGAGGCTGAAGCCTGTATTGCCATTGCAGCTGCAACTACTGCTTGTACACAATGTGGCAAAGACCGTGCCACTGGGTCTAACTGTGATGAATAGTAAGCTATGGGGCGTTGCTTACTTCCATGCTGTTGCATCAAAACTGACGTCATATATCCCTGTTTACAATCTACAGTTTGAAAAAATCTTTTGTGGTAATTAGGTAGTCCTAAAACTAATGATGAAGCTATCAACTGTTTTAGTCTGCTAAAAGCTGTTTCTGCTTCAGGTGTCCATTGCAATACATCTTGTGCTGCCATTGGTGTTTTAAATATTAAATCAGCCAATGGAGCCGATTCCAAGGCATAATTCGGTATCCAACTTCGACAAAAATTAGTTGTTCCCAAGAAGGACATCATTTCCTTCTTGGTAGTTGGTTTGGGTGCCTGTAAAATTGCTGTTTTTCTATCCTCATCTAGTATTCTACCTTCCTTGGATATTACATATCCCAGGTATTTAACCTGTCTTCTCCAAAGTTGTAACTTGTTCTTGTTTACTTTATGTCCCTGTTGTGCTAAAAATTTCAACAATGCGATTGTATCTTCCCTACACTGCTGCTGGGTAGGGGCTGCTAACAGGATGTCATCTACATAAAGTAGTATCTGACTTCCCCCTGGTGGAGTAAATCCCGCCAGGTTGCTAGCCATCTCTTGTGCAAATATCGTTGGACTTTCACAATATCCCTGTGGTAGTCGAGTATAAGTATATCTCTTACCCTGAAATGTAAAGGCAAACCAATACTGGCTATCAGGATGTATAGGTATTGAAAAGAAGGCGTTACTTATATCTACTACAGTGAAATATTTTTGTTGTGGCTTTAAGTCGTTTAATAAAGTGTGTGGGTCTGGCAATCAGTAGGTGCTCTAGGTATTATTGCATCATTTACAGCTTGTAAATCCTGTACCATCCGCCATTCCCGCTTGCCTTTTTACAGGAAATAGAGGGGTATTACATGGTGAATTCAAAGATTCTACCAGTATTCCTTCCTTGAGTAATGCTGCTATTATAGGCTTAATTCCCTGCTCTGCATCCTTCCTCAAGGGTATTGTCTTTTGTGGTCTAAAAGCTGATTTCGTGTAATGGTTACTGGACCCGCTGTCGAATAAGTCCCACATCTGATTTCCTGTTGACCAAAGAATGCTTGGTACATTAAACAAGGCTTTTTCTTCTTCCTTTAGTAAAAATGCTAATCAGCTGTCCTCACTATGTTGTAAGTGTACAGCTGGACGTGCTTGTGTTAACCAATTCAATTTCTGTTTTTGTACACCCTGTTCTGATAATTCTAAATCAGTTTGTTTTTCCCATCTTGTTACTTTTTCACCCAAATCTGCCCATCTCACGTTTTTGTTTTTTTGTTAAACTGACATGTGGCAGTCTGTTGGATTTGTACAATTTCATGAATTCCTGAGGCAGTGAACAACTTGCTACACTGTTACCCTCAGTATCCCAATATAAGGTTTGCAATACTAGTCTATTGGCTGGATTTCTAAACAATTCTTGCTCATATTCCTTATTGGGTCCTGGTGTGCTACAGTAGTATAGAGTACAATGTAACAAATGCTGCTGATCAGTGTTAAGGGAGGATACCTTACCGATGGCTACGTTCATCAGTTCTTTGGTTACTGCCCCTGGACCAGTCGTAACTAAGTCCTGGCTGTACCAATAGTAGGCTTCGCCCTCCGATCGCACTGCAAAAGCATCCATTTGTCTCTGTGCCTCCATACCCTGCATAGTAGGAACTACTGCTATTCCAAAAATCTGCATAAGGTCTCTCCCCAGTAAGTTTGCTGGACATTTTGCAGAAACCACTATTTAACTTTTCTGGGTCATACCTGAAACAGGGTCAGTTATTGCTATATCATGGGAAAGTGGTTCCCTATATAGCTGCCCATTTGCTGCTTTCACTAATATATAGTCAGGTGATTCAGAGTGTTCTGGCAACTTTGAAGGGTGTATCAAAGTTTGTGACGCTCCTGAGTCACACAAGAATTTCACTTCCCTTCCTTCCAGTAGAAGTGTAACTTCCGGTTTTGTATCTGCCAGATAGAGCTCCAAGCTCAATAATGCTAAGTCTAAAACTTAACTTTCATCATACTCCACATCTGTCTGGACTTCCTCTATCCCTTCTACCACATTTACATTTTCTTTTTGTCTACTAACCTTTCCTGATGAGTTTTGATTGTTATCACTATCATATAGTCAATCCTCATCACCTTTATCTTTTTCTTCAGTAGTCACCTTTTTATTTGACCTGCAATTCCTCGCCAAATGTCCTCTTTTGCCGCACTTAAAGCACTCACCTTTCCTTTTCCTTTCTTCTAAATCCTCTGAGGTTTTGCCAGAGTATTTATTACCCTGAGCATTTCTCTTACCCTTTTTATTTGACTGTACTACAAAGACTTCTGCTCCATCTTCAGCTGTGAAGACTTGCATTTTCTTTTTCTTTTTACTATTAAAATGTCTTTCAGCATGCCTAGCTGCATTTTGTAGGCTTGTAGCCTACTTGTTCGGTAATCTATCATATGTTTTGTAATAAAACTACTAATAGGGGCAATACAACCTTTCAGAAATGCATTTTTCAACTGCTGTTCATATGAACTATCATTCTTCTGATTCTCAGGAATAGGCATACCACTATGGTTATTAAAACATTCCAATAATCTACCATAGTATCCATCTACAGTTTCATTATCTTGTTGTATGCATTGATTAATACAGGTCCAATCTGCTCTAGGTTTCCATTTTTCAGAGATTCGGTCTGTAAGACCTTTCACTCTGGTATCTAGTTCTGCGTCACTGTGTAGGAGTGGCTTGAGCTGTCTGTCACGAGCGTTCCAGGTGCCACAAATCATGTGCCAGTCTGGACCTATAATTTGTCTAACTACCTTCTCCACTTCTTCCCCATTCAAGTGGTAACTTAGTCTCATACCTTGTAAATCTTGTATAAACTTTTCATGATTAATTTTTGGATGAGGGATTCCCTCTGTAGCTTTCCGGATATCTTCCGGTGTCCATGGTCTATACACCAGGAGAGTTGGGTCCTGTCCTTCCTGTCCTGCTTGAGGGTTCGGTACTTCGATTAGTGGACAGATTTCTTCACTTTCTTCTAGTGAATCTCTCCCTATTTGATATAAATCTGTATCCCTAAGTGTTTTACGTGTTCGGGATCTAGTTTCAATAGGTTCTCTTATGAATGGTTGTTTCAAAGCCCCTACAATCTCAGGATATAGTGGAGGAGGACTGGCTTGTCCTCCTGCTTCATATCCTGAAAAAGGTATCTGAGGGGGTGGAGGGGGGGCCGTTGCTATTACTGTATTATTATCTTCTTTATCTAAAAATAATGCTTTTGCATTTTTAATCTTCTGTTCCCTTCGGTTCACTTCCTCAATCCACCTATGTGCCTGAGGAATGCCTAACTGTCGTTGTTTTTTTGCCTGACCTTCTGCGTCAGATTTTAACTGTTTTAAAAGTTTAACTAACGAAATTTTGTTTAATTTACCGTCAAATTCGTACTTGTTAACCCATTTTGTATAGTATCTGATATTATCTGCTCGTTGCAATTGCATATATTTCAAGGCCATCAGTTAGGGGCGGGTCTCGCGATCTTTTAGTGCACTGATTTCCCATGTCTTAAAAAGACTGTTACGTAACCCTTTTCTTACCACATGGTATCTTCTTCCCTCTGTTCAGTCCTGTCTAGAATGACTATCTACTTTATTCTGTTTTCCTGATCTATGACCAAATATACAGTACTGCAATTCATTCCTGATCTGTAAAAACAAATCTTAGTAACATTATACTGTAGCCTGGTCCCTGATCTAAAACAAAAGCAAAGAGGGAAATTCTTCCTACCTGAGCCTCCCGTTTATGACTGCACGTTTTCTTCTTGGGGGCCAGTTTTCCACTCTTCAGCCACAGATCAGAAAGTGGCCAGCCTCTTTACACACGACAATTTAGTCGGAGGTCTTTTCACTTCAAGAAGAACCGTGCTTTGGTAACTTCTCCTGCGCAGCTTCTCCACCACCGTTGTATTCTGATCTGTAGCTTACCAAGGGAATTCCAGCTAAGAAGGACCAAAATGTCAGCAAAATTATTAAAACAGACTGTAAAATCATCAGGTTTTTCTTAAATAACAGTCAATAATACAGGAGGTTCAAGTTCAAAACGTTTTACTAGTGTACACCAGGAGGCAAAAGACTATACGATACAAGTATAGAATTTTGACTAATTACATTCAGGAAGTAATCAACTTTTATAATATTTACAATCAGCTTTGCCCACCTTACTGACGTGGTCAGTCACAGGGCACTTACATCACTATAGTCTACAATATTCTATTCATAAGAAAGTGCAGAGGTTATACTTTTTAAAAACTTTCCCATGAGAATAATACAGCCTTGCAAGGCACCTGGTCAGTTATAATGTCTTTCTGTAAATGTTGCTCTTTCAAGGTTCCAGTCCTGTTCGAATACAATAGTCAGTTTGGTTCTTAATACATTCCTTTGTTCCTTCTGGCAACATTAACTAATAGCAGCTGTGCTGATAATATTCACAAGGCCAACTATCTCAGAGGAAGGAAGAAACTTCTTATTCTCACATTTGTTCAATTCTATGAAATCCATACAGATAGTGTGAAACGGATATGGTGGTGTTGGTAAACTCCCTTGCTTGGGCTTTATCACCCCTTGTGCATGATGCTTGTTACAAATCTGACACATTAAACAAAATTTTTTAGAGTAGTTTGTAAATCCGTACGTTGTGAACACCTGGTTCACCAGCTGTATCATCCCCCCTGTTGAGACATGGCACTGCCCATGGCTCAACAATGCCGCATAGCGAAACAAATTAGAGGGTAGTATCGGTTTTCCTCGT
>NC_056732.1:1895471872-1895516379 GCF_019279795.1 Protopterus annectens | reverse complement strand
AGTTTATGTTTTATAGAGGAGAGAGAGGAAGAGAAGGAAAATGTAGGGTAAGGAGGAGGGAGGACAGGATGTGTTAGTGTTAGGTTGAGTACAGATAACGTATACATGACGGAAGTGTAGGCATAGCAAAGAGTTTAGGAAGGGTGGGAGCAGGAACATTCCCATTTGAAAGAGAAATGAGACTGAACTAAGGTTTTGAAGGTAGTGGGGTTCTGGAAGATTCGAATGTGGGGAGAAAGTGAATTCCATTTCTGTGCGAAAGACAGAAGGAGCTGACTAGGCGTGTGTAATGGCTTATACACTTCAGGTAGGTTTTGATTGCTGGACCTGGGGGATTGGTCAGGAAGATGCATGGTAAAGGTAGAACAGAGAGAAGGGCAATGCACGGGCTTAAAGATGAGTTTCTGGGCAGTGGAAAGCTGAATATAAGAAAGATAATTGAGGAGCTCTAGCCAGTTTAAGGAGTGTAAAGAGTCACAGTGATGAGAGGAAGATTTGGAGCAAGTAGCAAACTTTGCAATTTTGTTGTAGCATGATGCCAGTTTAGGTTTGAGGGTGGCTTGAAGGTTGGTGAGGCTGGGAACACCAAATGTGAGGGAGAGGAGAAGATAGGTAGCTGAGAGAGTAAGTTTAGGAGAAGAGGTAAGCAATCAATTATGGTGGTAAAGCATACCAAGTTTTTGTTATGTTTTCTTAATATTAGTTTGAAGGTGAATATCGAACTTAAGTAGTTCATCAATGCTGATTCCTAGAAGACTGGTATGGGAGACTACTTCAATAGGTGTCATATTTTGGCTTGTTATCAAGAAGGTGTTTTTGTCTATTTTGGTGTTTTTAGTTGGGGTGAATATCATCATTTTGGATTTAGAGGCATTAAGGGCTAGGTGGTTGTTAAACATCCAAGCTTTGGTGCTGGCAAAGGCTGCCTGACTATCGTGCAGGAGAGTGGGGATAGATTTAGTAGAACAGATTATTGTAGAGTCATTGGCATATTGGATGAGTTTAGTATTAGGGATGCAAAGATAGAAGTCATTTCTTTAGATATTAAAAAATAAAGGGCCCAGCATTGCGCCTTGAGGGACACCAGTGACAGTGTCTAGGTAGGAGGAGGTACACTTATTCTATTTAACAGCCTGTTGTCTGTTTGAGAGGTAACTGGCAAACCAAGTGATGGTTGCAGGGGAGAGATTAAGGTGCCAGAGTTTAGAATGTAGTAAGGTATGGGAAATGGTATTGAAAGCTCTGGATAAGTCTAAGAAAAGGGAGGATACTATGTTACCGGAGTCACATTTGTGATTGATATTGTCAAGGAATGATAGGAGGGCAGTGGTGGTATTATGACTGAGTCTAAAGCTGTGCTGTGTTGGGGTGAGGAGGTGATTGTCAAGAAGCTAAGGTAGGAGTTGCAGGTGAATGCATTTTTCAAGTATTTTTGAGATGGGGAGAGGATGGCTATGTGGCAGAAGTTGGAGATGTCAGAATTGTTGCCTCCTTTATGTAGGAGAAGGATGAAGGCTTTTTTTCAGAGAAGGGGCACATAGGTTTCTTGGATGGAGTGGCTAATTAATATGCAGATGGGGAGAGCAATGCCCTCAGCAGGTCACTTGAGAAAGTTGGAAGGTAAGGTATCTGAGACATTTGAACAAGGTTTTACTTTATTAAGGTTTTGTTTATAGTGTTGACAGGGATAGGTTTGAGGGAGAAGGGAGGGGGGGTATAGCATTTGTGGTGGAAGGCAAGGAGTCTGAGGGGGAGAGGTAGGAGAGGGTGAAGAGTTTTTGTGGAATAAAGTGGTTAGCGTGGCTATTGTGTCAATAAAGAAGGAGTTAAAGGTGGAGGCTATGATATGGTCTGGAGCACTGGGGTTGGGGCAGGGGTTATCTTTCCTTCCAGGACTAAGGAGGGTGGAGATACTGCTCCAGAATTTCTTGGGATTGATTTTGAATCTTTAAGTAATAAGATTTATGGTTAGAGGAAAATGTTTTTAACTAAGTTTCAAAGCCATTTATATTCGGTAAGAGAGTTTGTTGGTTTGAGTTTTTGGTGGAGTTTCCATGATTCGTCCTGGGTGTGCATGAGCCTTATGGTATCTTTAGAGAGACACGGGGCTGTTTTGGATTGGACTTTTTTAGTCCTGGGAGGGGCAAAGCTGTTGAGTAAGTTAATAAAGGAAGAGTTGAAGTAAGAAATGGCATCATCAAGTGGGAAAGTTTTCAAAGGCTTCCAGTTCATTTGTTTTAAACAGTCAGAGAAGGATTGAGGGTTGAAATTTGTGAGGGTGTGGGTGGAGATATAGTTATGTTGCAGGTGTATGGGTGAAGGAGAGTGAAGTGCAAATGCAGGTAAGTGATCACTAAGGGATCAGTCAGAGATATTGTTGAGATGGGAAACTAAAATCCAGTTGCGTATAGAGCCAGAAAAGTTATCTTTAGTGGGTCTGGTGGGAGAGTTGATAAATTGAGAGAAACCATATAAGTCAATATTGTGGAAGTTAGAGGTAGAGTAGATGGATGACCAGTTAATATTAACATCTCCTGGGATAATTGTTTCATTACTAATATTAGAAGAGAACCAGGAAAGAATATCTTCAAGTATAGGGATGTTGTTACCTGGTGGAATGAATAAGGCAGCGACACATATGTTTTTATGATTGTTAATCTTTAGGAGTGCCAGTGCCAATTCAGCTGTAGCAAATTGAGGTATAGGGTTGGTGTAGGGTGTAACAGTTAGAGAGGAGGAGGAAAGTAGGGTTACTCTACCTCCTGGGAGATAGATGAGGTGGTGGAGAAGACAGAGAGAAGCTGGAAGAAGAATCATGAGTAGTGGTTTGAGGCGTGGTATGTGTGGTAGTGAGATAAGTGCAGTAGGCTAGGTTAAATGATCAGGAAGGAAGTATTATTGTGTGAAATAGAGAGCGGTATAGTGATTTAAAAATGCAGGGGTGGAGGGACATGAGATAGAGTGCTTTAATTGGTTGTAGGGAGAAAGAGGCTGAGGCAAGGGGTGTGATGTGATAGGGCAGAAATAGGGTAGGAGTGGCTATATGGCTATAAATCTAGATATAGTGGGAGCAGTAAATGTAGATATAGTAGGGGCAGGTGGGAAATGGGGACAGGATAGTGGAGCGGAGTGAGCCTAAAGGGCAAATAGACTGGGCAGAGCTGAGAAGGTGAAACTAATCCTGAGAAAAAAAATCAGTGGGAAAATGAAGGCCAAACACAGATAGGAGCTGGAAAAAGCCTAAGGGGTAAATTAAGGGGAATTATGGATGAACACTAGAGGGATTTACAAACAGCAGGTTCAATGGCCAAGTCCAGGGGGGTTTTGCCAAGCAGTTGCAGCAAGGTAAATGTAGTTAATAAAGACAGAGGGTATGCAATGACCTTGTGGTGTTGCCTGAGCAGTAGTTAGCTGAATAAAACCTACAGCTGGGGAGGAGATGTATGGGAGGACAGTCTGCTTAGTTCTGCTAGTGTGCACGTTGCTGAAAGTAAGTTAGTAGGCCGTACAATATGCAAGTTTTTGGAAGAAAGGTTACTGTGAACATACATGCAAACACTGTACAGTTTGTCAGCAAGCTTATTTCCCTTGGGTAGGACTTGAGAGCTATACACACCTATGTGGGGGTGCAACCGTGTTTCAATGGAGCCGTGCGAGCTGTATTATGTATTTATATGGGGAGAGTCTATGTATTGTTTTAATATATATATATATAAATATATATATATATATATATATATATATATATATATATATATATATATATATATATATATATATATATATATATATATATATATATATATATATATATATATATATATATAGATATATATATATATATATATATATATATATATATTGGTATATATCTATTTGACACTACATAGAGATAAACATGAGATAGATATGCTATATATGCATAAGAGAGATAGTGACAGACAGATGTCTATACGTATATGTCTGTATGTATAGACATATCTACACACAACAGGTCATTTTGATGAAGGGGCAACAGAATTCCGCTCATTTTAACTAGGTGTATCGGTATGCCCAGTGGGACTCTCACTTCTTATATAGTGACTCCAGGCCACACCTACCTGTACTCCAGTCCAGAATTTTGTGTGTTGCAGACAATGACATCTGTCCCTGTTTCTGCAGTATGGCACTTCACTGAGAATGTCCACGACATTCCCCAGCTGTCTGCTGTACTTAATATGTAACTGAGGTTCACATTGCTATACCACACACATACTGACAGTCTGTGAAAACTCCAATATAATATACCTTACATTCAAAAGATGTGAATACTACCAGATTAGACCCAGCAACACCATCAGCCGTGTTAATTTCCCTAGTCCACTGAGCCACACAGGCTGCCAGACAGAGAGGAGTCATTCAGCACACAATCACTAGCATAAAAATGTAAGTTGTTATTCCTGTGTTACGTGACACATACAATGTGTGATCAAGTTTTATGTTACAGCCCTGAGATTGCCTGGTCTGCTGATATACCACTGCTGACTTACTGTTAAAGCAGTTATGTGGGAACACTGCTGTGTTGGGGGTGGGTGAACAACAGTACATGATCTACTGGGATAGACAGTAGTCCAAATATAATGTGACCCAACTGTTTAACATCTCCCTTGACTGCTGTAGGGAATATTCCAACCATGAGGCCTAGCAATTATTAGGGAACACATACTATTGGACTGGGTATCTGTAGTCCCATGTAGATGTTACTTCTGTCCACATAGCCCACTGTATTTCCTTGTATAAATGCAGCAGATCCATACATATGATACTATAATATAGTAATCCTTACAAGTAGTGTATAGGTTGGAGACTTACCCTGTGAATGAAGCAGTTGCCAGAACTGTAGTTCAGGGTTGACTCTGTCTGATACAAACAGTACACAGCCAATACATGGGTAGGTACAAGTTGTGTGGGTTGCCTGGCATCAACAATTTTAATATATGTATGTGAGTAGGAGTAAGGTGTCAGTCCCTAGGGCCCTAGGTTGTCAGTGAATTTGCTATGTGTTGTCTCTTAGCCAAAGCCAGAGCATACTGAGCATGGCTACTTCTGCCTATAGGGACATCATCAGTGGGTTCCTCCTCTGAGTCCTTCTATGAGTGTGGCTGTGATGACACTAGGCATTGGTGGGGGACTGTGTATCCCTTCCCTTTGCTGATCTTGCTGCAGCTGGTTCCGCAGGATCATATTGTGTAGCATGGCACATACTGTGAACATATCTCTACATGTGGCTGGAGAGTACTGCAGGGCTCCATCAGATATATTGGGGCACTGGAACTGTGACTTCAGAAGCCCAACCACACACTCTATGATGTTCCTAGTTTGTGCACATGCCTCATTATGGAGTTTCTCCGTGGAAGTGTGTGCATTTTTATTTATTTAACATTTGCTTACCAGGAAAGTCCTACCTGGAATGAAGCCAATTTTCAGCAGAGGCCCAGAGAGAAACTCTCCAGATGCATGTCTTTGTACATGGGAGGAAACTGGAGTACCTGGACGAAACCCACATGAATGAAGGGAGGACATGCAGTCTCCACACAGAAGGCACCCAAGCCAAGAATGGAACTGGAGAACCTCTTGCTGTGAGGCAACAATGCTACCACTGCACCACTGCACCATCCGTCAGTCCATCTGATGGGTGTCATCATCCACGGTTCCAGTGCATATCCAGCATCCCCCAGTGAATGGCCATGTGTGATGTCCCCTCTATCAAACATGTGGTACAGCTGTGATGCATGCCAGATATGGGAGCTGTGATAACTGCCAGGGCTGCCAGCACTCACATTCATGGTAATCCCCTGGGCATTGCACATGATCTGGCAGTTGATGGTGTGGTATCCCTTGTGGTTGATACAGCTTCATCTCTTCTCACTGGGTGATGGCTTGATGTGTAAATGAGTGCAATCTATGGCAACCAGTACCTCAGGTTAGTGTGCTACACTGTAAAAGTGTTGCATATTGCTGGCCCTCACCCAAAGGGTGAGGGGAAAAAAGTGCTCACTGGCATGTGGTATCATAGCTTCCAGGAACTGGTGGAGTACCCTGGATGCTGATGCCTGTGAGACCCCCTCATGTCCCCAGTTGGTTGTTTCCACTGGGATGGGTTTCCCCTCTGTTGGCTCTGGATATGAGCTGAGGTTAGCAGAGCTCAGAGAGTTTTTGTAGTATGTCTGTGTCCACCCTGTAGTGCCCTACACACTCCAGCTCATGTTTCTCCTGGAAGGTTATCCTAGACCTGAACACTGTTCTTCTTCTCAGTCTAGGCTTATTATCAGCAGCAGCACCAACACGGACTTCAGGATCTAGCACATGCAGATGTAGCAGGACAGCATTAGTACTGACCTCAGCCTATAGCACATGCAGATGTAGCAGGACAGCATTAGTACTGACCTCAGCCTATAGTACATACAGATGTAGCAGCATCAGTACTGACCTCAGCCTATAGCACATACAGATGTAGCAGCATCAGTACTGACCTCAGCCTATAGTACATACAGATGTAGCAGCAGCATCAGTACTGACATCAGCCTATAGCACATACAGGTGTAGCAGCAACATCAGTATTGACCTCAGCCTATAGCACATACAGATGTAGCAGCATCAGTACTGACCTCAGCCTATAGCACATACAGATGTAGCAGCAGCATCAGTACTGACCTCAGCCTATAGCACATACAGATGTAGCAGCAGCATCAGTACTGACCTCAGCCTATAGCACATACAGATGTAGCAGGGCAGCATCAGTACTGACCTCAGCCTATAGCACATACAGATGTAGCAGCATCAGTACTGACCTCAGCCTATAGCACATACAGATGTAGCAGCAGCAGCATCAGTACTGACCTCAGCCTATAGCACATACAGATGTAGCAGCAGCATCAGTACTGACCTCATCCTATAGCACATACAGATGTAGCAGGGCAGCATCAGTACTGACCTCAGCCTATAGCACATACAGATGTAGCAGAGCAGCATCAGTACTGATCTCAGCCTATAGCACATACAGATGTAGCAGCAGCATCAGTACTGACCTCAGCCTATAGCACATACAGATGTAGCAGCATCAGTACTGACCTCAGCCTACAGCACATACAGATGTAGCAGCAGCATCAGTACTGACCTCAGCCTATAGCACATACAGATGTAGCAGGGCAGCATCAGTACTGACCTCAGCCTATAGCACATACAGATGTAGCAGCATCAGTACTGACCTCAGCCTATAGCACATACAGATGTAGCAGGGCAGCAGCATCAGTACTGACCTCAGTCTATAGCACATACAGATGTAGCAGCAGCACTGACCTCAGCCTATAGCACATACAGATGTAGCAGCAGCATCAGTACTGACCTCAGCCTATAGCAAATACAGATGTAGCAGGGCAGCATCAGTACTGACCTCAGCCTATAGCACATACAGATGTAGCAGCATCAGTACTGCCCTCAGCCTATAGCACATACAGATGTAGCAGCAGCATCAGTACTGACATCAGCCTATAGCACATACAGATGTAGCAGCAACATCAGTACTGCCCTCAGCCTATAGCACATACAGATGTAGCAGCATCAGTACTGACCTCAGCCTATAGCACATACAGATGTAGCAGCAGCATCAGTACTGACATCAGCCTATAGCACATACAGATGTAGCAGCAGCATCAGTACTGACCTCAGCCTATAGCACATACAGATGTAGCAGGGCAGCATCAGTACTGACCTCAGCCTATAGCACATACAGATGTAGAAGCAGCATCAGTACTGACCTCAGCCTATAGCACTTACAGGTGTAGCAGGGCAGCATCAGTACTGACCTCAGCCTATAGCACATACAGATGTAGCAGCAGCATCAGTACTGACCTCAGCCTATAGCACACACAGATGTAGCAGCAGCATCAGTACTGACCTCAGCCTATAGCACATACAGATGTAGCAGCAGCATCAGTACTGACCTCAGCCTATAGCACATACAGATGTAGCATCAGTACTGACCTCAGCCTATAGCACATACAGATGTAGCAGCAGCATCAGTAATGACCTCAGCCTATAGCACATACAGATGTAGCAGCATCAGTACTGACCTCAGCCTATAGCACATACAGATGTAGCAGCAGCATCAGTACTGACCTCAGCCTAGAGCACATACAGATGTAGCAGCAGCATCAGTACTGACCTCAGCCTATAGCACATACAGATGTAGCAGCAGTATCAGTACTGACCTCAGCCTATAGCACATACAGATGTAGCAGCAGCATCAGTACTGACCTCAGCCTATAGCACATACAGATGTAGCAGGGCAGCATCAGTACTGACCTCAGCCTATAGCACATACAGATGTAGCAGCAGCAGCATCAGTACTGGCCTCAGCCTACAGCACATACAGATGTAGCAGGGCAGCATCAGTACTGACCTCAGCCTATAGCACATACAGATGTAGCAGCATCAGTACTGACCTCAGCCTACAGCACATACAGATGTAGCAGCAGCATCAGTACTGACCTCAGCCTATAGCACATACAGATGTAGCAGCAGCAGCATCAGCACTGACCTCAGCCTATAGCACATACAGATGTAGCAGGGCAGCAGAAGTACTGACCTCAGCCTATAGCACATACAGATGTAGCAGATGCAGCAGCATCAGTACTGACCTCAGCCTATAGCACATACAGATATAGTAGCAGCAGCATCAGTACTGACCTCAGCCTATAGCACATACAGCTATAGCAGGGCAGCAGCAACATCAGTACTGACCTCAGCCTATAGCACATACAGATGTAGCAGCAGCATCAGTACTGACCTCAGCCTGTAGCACATACAGATGTAGCAGAGCAGCAGCAGCCCCTAGCATTCTCTCAGTTAAACTTCCCAAGTCCATACTCCAATGATGCAGAGTATGGGGAAAAATCAGATTTAGGGTGTGTGGATACTTTATAGTTCTCTGTTGTAGGTGCTGACTGTATGATTGGCTGCATATGATGCATTACACCTGCTTAGCATATCCTTAACATAATTTAATGGCTCTAGTTTAAGTTAAACAGGGGTCAAAACTAATCAATATGTCATTGGCTTTTAGATACACTCAGCACTGTTATGTTTTCTTCAAATGCTTGCCACGTAGGTAAACAAAGCTTATCATTTGATGTACACACACCCTTCAGACTTCCACACTCAGCACAGCACCACACCAAGCAAAAACGTGGAAACATGTGCTCCTTAGCAAAACAAAGCTTATAAGTTAGTGTACACCCCTCCAATAGGACATGCTCAGCACAGTTGTGCACTGTGAAAACAGGCGCAGCTTAGTTGAAGTTAGCTTAGAAGTCATTAGACACACCCTCCCCTGATGTCAGCTACTTCCTGTGTAAACATCAAAATGGTTCTCTGCCTACACAAAGGAGATATGCGGACACAATTATCCTTTTATGCTATTCAGTAACTCCACCTCATTTGCATAGGGATCTGTGCTCACAGCCTGGAAACTATATGCTTCATAACCCTATCATGTTAGCAACAGCGCCAATGCATGATTGTAGATACTCCACACAAAGGTCATGTAATACATTTCTGTCATATAATATTAATTTTGTTTTTTCCAATATTTTTTTTTTTATTATAAAGCATGTTTGCTCACTGTGGAGTGCAATGCAAATATGCCCAGATTATATTTCATTTGTCTCTGTATGTGGTATGCCATTTCTGTCCATATATTGGTATTTTTATAGCTTCGTTTGGCTGTCTACAGTTCTGCTCACGGAAGTTTTCCATGTACACTACAGGCACTGATATGGGGTCTGAAGAGCTGCCTATCTGCTTGCTGGATTGCTCTACCTGACTTATTTGCATGACATTCACCTGATTATGAGATGATTTGCATGCCACAGAACTTCCTGTGTTGGTGCATGCATGAGCGCCGCCCAGCAGTGCTTACTTTATTTATTCTGTTCATTTATTTATTTATATTTGGTAAGCGGGTAGTGTCTGTCTGGCTTTAAACAAGCCCATTTTCAGTGGACACCCAGGGAGAAAAGCTCCCAAAGAAATAAGTTTACAATATTTATACTAAGATATGCTAGTTACAGTATCAAACGATAACTGTGGCAGTTTACATAATAATAAAATACAGTGTAAAAACTAATTTATACAAGATGCAAAGTCACACATCAAAACAGATTAGTCAATTTTGATATTAGCAACCACAATAGAGATCAAAGAATATTTAGTTACATAGATATAAAAAACACAGTAGGTGGGAAAGTGTGGTTGCTTAGCCAGTGGTAGTACAGGAGCATAGCGAGTGATTGGAGAAATACTTTGTAAGTTGTTGTTTGAAGCTATGGGTATTTGGTATAGATAGCAAATGCTGGGGAAGGGAATTCCAAGTTTTGGCTATAGAGAAACTGCATAAAGAGTCACCATGAGTATTGTGGGATTTGATGACTTTGAGTAAGTTTTTATCACCAGACCTGAGGGAGGTAAGGTTGGAATAGGGTTGTACAAGGTTAGATAAGGCTGGGCAATAGTTGGGGTTATAAATAATGGAGTGAACTACTATTACTTGATTTAGGGCTAGTAAGTTTCAGAGTTCAATCAAGTTTAGATTTGGAGGGCTATACAATGGTGTGCTCTATGAGTAAGGTTTGTGGGAAGTTTGACGATTTTATTATAGCAAGCTTCTAGGCTATTCAGATCATGTTTATGAAGGTTTGTGAAGATTTGTGAACAATAGAGAAGGGTGAAAGGTAGGTGAGTTCTGGTAGTAGCAATTCTAGCATGGTCAGATAGGTATGTTTTAGCCCCGTAGAGAGCACCAAATTTTGTGTGAACGTTTTTGATTGTTAAAGCAATATGTCTGTCAAATTTTAGGTTACAGTCTAGGACAGCACCAAGGAGTTTAGTGTATTTGACAGGTTAAATCTTTGTACAATTAGAGGTGAAGATAGAGAGAGATGTTTTTGTTGTTTTTTTTTTGAAGGGATTGGAAAATATCATACGTTTGGTCTTGTTAGGATTTAGAATCAGTTGGTGATATGAGACTTATTTTTCAGTATTATTGAGGGCTGTCTGAGACTTTACTTGGAGTTCATTTATGCAGGAGAAAAACAAATAAGGGAAGCGTCATCAGCTTATTGCATGATGGAGGCAGGTGATACTGCAGTAGTGAGATCATTGGTAAACATCATAAAGAAAAGTGGTCCTAAGACAGCGGGATTCAATAAAGCTGACATATCGTGTCTGCATAGTGGCATGGCTCGAACATAGAGTTAGAAGCCTATGCAATCCAGTAAACAAGGCTGGGCGTGTGCACGAGCCTCCCAGCACTATTCCAGCATGGACACGATGGAATAATGCAACTCACCTCATTTGCTGGTGAAAAACATGTAAATCAGGTGAATTTGCGATCCAGGAAGTGTTGGAGCTGTGTCCTCAGAAGAAATGTGTGCGGTTAGTAACTGTAAATTTCTTCAAAAATAAAAATGGGGGCATGACAACTTAAAGTAAAGAATGTATTATGTTCATTAGGCATGCCAATGGCCAAATCCAATGCCACGGGCATGCCAAAGTGTTGAAACATTGCAAAAAACAAACATTTTTTTTTTTTTTGGCAGATTTCGGCCGTTCAAGCGTAGCGCAGTGTTGTGCAAACACGATCATGGAGAAAATTTTAAAAAAGTAGTAAAAGTGCAATTAAATGTGAAACATTAATTTTCCCGTTATACTGGGCAACATGCAGACTCATAACAATGACAGGTAACAGTGGTTGCTAAGGACATAGGCGGTGCAGTGGTGTAACTAGGGTATAAGGCAGTAGAGGTATGTAAATGTGCTAAATTTATTGAATAGCAAAATTTGAGACTGTGTCTGTGGGTACCTAACTGTGTAGGAGCTATAATGTGGTGGTGTAAGCAGAAGAAGCAGCTGACATAAAAAGGGTGTGTGTCATACTTGGTGTAAGCACATTGGAACTCCACGGCTTCTGTTTGTACTCAGCTAAGCACAGCTAACCAAATGGGTGTGTCTGAGGCTGCTTAGCTGTGCTTAGCCAGTTCAGGAAATGATAAGTGCGTTCATGTCCAGGGGAGGGCCCTTTCTTCTCAGCAATGTTTACACTAGCTGAAACAGTTTGTACTGCATGCTGCGGGACTTAAAAGGGGCAGAAATGGGAAAAAAACGGGAAATAGCAGAATAAATGCAATCAACTACAAATAATATAGCTGGCAGGTGGTATGTATCATAGTTAGCCAATCACGCAGGCAGCATCTGCAGCACACCAGTATAAACTATGCAAAAACCCTTCAGTCTGGTTTTTTCCCACAAACTCTGCACCATTGGTGTACACAGTTGGAAATTTTAAGTGACAAAATGTTAGGGGCTGCTGCTGCTTTGCTACATCTCTACATGCTACATACTGAGGGCTGTGATGAGGATGATGCTAACAACCAGACCAGAATGAGGAGGAGAAGAGTGTTCAGACCCAGAGTAACCATTCAGGGGCTACATGAGCTGCAGATACTAGAGTGCTATAGGGTGGACAGGGACATACTACAGCGACTCATCAAGCTCTGTCGGCCTCACCTCAGACCCAGAGCCAACAGAGGGGAATCCATCCCAGTGGAAACAAAGGTATGTATAGCCTTAAGAATACTAGCTACAAGTACTTTCCAAAGACCTAATTGGGACGTCATGGGGGGAGGGTCTCACAGGCATTTGCATCCAGGAGTTCTTGGATGTCATGCAAAGACATGCCAGTGAGCACATTTATTTCCCTCACACCCCTGAGGAGAGAACCAGCAATACGCATGTCTTCCTCCATGTAACACACTACCCAGAGGTACTGGGTGCCATAGACTGCACTCACATCCACATTAAAACACCACCTGGTGAAGAAGGTAGAGTGTATGTCAACTGCCAGGTCATGTACAATGCCTAGGGTATTATCATGAATGTGTTTGCTGGCAGCCCTGGTTGTTATCACAACTCCCACATCTGGCATCCCTCAGACCTGTACAAGGCATTTGCCAGGGGGGACATCCCATATGGCCATCTTGTGGGGGGATGCTGCCTATGCACTGAAGCTGTGGATGATGACACCCATCAGACATGCAAGGCACATGCACAAACCAGGATCATTGTAGAGCGTGTGTTTGGGATTCTCAAGTCACGGTTCCGCTGCCTTGACATATCTGGTGGAGCCCTGCAGTACTCTCCAGCCACATGTGCACAAATGTTCATGGTATGTTCCATGCTACACAATATGATTCTGCAGAAACAGCTGCAGCAGGAACATCACAGAGAAGGGCCACACAGCCCACCACCATTGCTAAGGTCCCCACAGGCACAGGAGGACTCAGAGGAGGAACCCCTGAGCCTGCCTCTGTAGGCAGACCGAGGCATACCCAGTATACGCAGGCCATAGCAAAGAGACAACACATAGCAACACAAACCATCTAAGGACCACAGTAGATGTAGTGGTGCAATGATAGACAACCTGCTAAATAGGTACACTCAGAGGTGTGAAGTCCATAACCCTATGTGTGATGTTATGGCATCTACCCCACTCACACCAGAAATACAAATACATAACAGCAGCCACTGTGGTCAAAGCCTGTGGCAGGAATACATAAGGGTAAAGAGACACACATAAGGGGAAGAGGAACCACTGGCCAGACAAATGGAGAATGTGCACACCAGAAGAAATTGTGCAGTAACATAGGTGACCTGCAGTGTATGCAGTCAGTAAACATCACCCACAACTACACAACACACACCCACATAAGTGGAGGTCCTCAACAAAACAAAAACCCAAACAAAGGACATGTCAGAGTCAAAAACACATGAGAACTCTACAAACATACACACCACAGACCATGCATAGTTCATACACCAGGGTCTTGCAAACCCAAAGACCTTACCATAAACCTAAAATATTGCTCATAGGAGACTCCATTGTCAGACACACTAATGTACCTCTCACCAGGCAGGATAAGGAGAAAGTCATGGTTCATAGGTAGGTATTAGGCTATTGGCCCAAGGGCCTAGGTAAGCCTAGCCAGCAAGGTTCTCTGGCTGACGCCACCCAAGAAATTTATTTTCCTGTGCCACTGTCGAGCAGAGACACAGAAGTAATCTTCGGGTGTATTTCCTATTTCCCATCCACTCATCAAGATTTTTCTTGAAGAGTGCTAATGAAGAACTTTGCTTGACATAGATGGGTAGCCTGTTCTAGAGTATAGGAAGTCTCTGGGACAGGAATCTTTCCCTCCAGCATGTCCTGTTTATTGTGGTGACAAGGTTTAGGTCCCTAGAGTGTGTAGTTCAGAGGGATTGGGATTTCCAACATCATTGGCATGTCCAACAGCTCTGGGTTTGACATAGCTTTATATGTTAGGCAGAGATCACCTCAGAGCAGGCGATATGCTACGGAGTAAAGCTGGAGTTTTTTGAGGTGGTCAGTGTAGGGCATTTGTTTGAGGCCAGTAATCCTCTTTGTGAGGTACTTCTGTGGCCTTTCCAGCTGCTGCAGATGTCTTGTGAGGTACATTCCATAAGGGGCATTGTACTCTATAATGGGTCTAATGAGTGTCGAGTAGAGGGGGACAATGACTTATTTTTTCCTGGATGAGAACCCTTTTATGATGAGGTGTGCCAGGTAGAAGGACTTCCTGACTACTGTGGCGATGTGACTATCAAAGGAGAGACTACTGTCCACCTGGGTCCCAAGGTCTCTTATCACACATTTGGTGTTAAGTAGATTGCTGCCCATGTGGTAGCTCATGAGTACAGAGTTTTTACCAAAGGGGATGACACTGCACTTTTTGGTATTGATCTTGAGGCCATGGCTTTGACACCAGGCATCTGTCTCAGGGAGGCTCTTCTGTAGGATATCCACATTATTTGGGGACTTGACTATGGATCCTAGTTTGCAGTCATCTGCTATAATTCCAGAATGGGGGATGGTGTTGAAAGCCTTGGCGAGGTCAAGATAGGCGGTGTGAACCACCTTACCCTCATCTACAGCTTTGGTGACTGCCTCAAAGAAGTCAGTCAGGTTCAGGAGGTATGATCTGCCTTTCACAAACCCGAACTGGGTGGGATTCAGAGTTTGGAGGTTACCAATATCTTTGTTTATGAGTTCCATGATGATACGTTCCATGGCCTTGCAGACTAGGCTCGTCAGGCTAATAGGTCAATAGATCCCGGGATCAGTGGTGGCTCCCTCATTGTGGAGTGGCATGACTGTTGCTGTGCACAATTCAGTGGGCACAAAGTCTGATGCGAGGCTATTACTGAACATGGTGCTTAAGTGGGGAGTCAGTTTGTTCTGAAGTTTGTGCAAAACACAGCCTGGGATGTTGTCCGGTCCCATGGATGCTGTGTTTTTTGCTTTAGGGAGTGCAGCTTTTCCCTGCATAGTTGTGATTACAGGGACTCTGCATTCTTCCTGTATAGATACTGGCCCTTTAGGGGGTGAGGGGGGTAAAGTTAGCATGGAACCTATCTGCCAGGATGTTGACAATATCAGTTGGTTCTGTAATTTTCATGCCTTTGTGCTGTAACTCAGAGCAGATCTGGTTGTTGCCATCGAGATTCTCGACATAGCTATAGAATGCTTTGTGGTTGTCCTTAGAATTAGTGGTGATTTTGTTTTCATAGCTAGCTTTGGAGGATCTTATAAGGGATCTCAACTTCTTACTGAGGCTGACCAGGAGCTCCTCCACTCATGGGATTTTACTCTTTTGCATCAGTTTCTTCTTTCTGTTGTACAGTTTGTTTATGGCAGGGGACCACCAGATTGGCTTCCTTTTTTAGAGGATAGTGTCTTGGTTCTGTTTGGGATAGCACGATCCATGCATTTGTGTAAGTGCTTATAGAGTGCATTTGTGTATGATTCAGCAGTTGTAACTGTATTATCCATCTGCATGGGTGTCATGATGTTCATCACTTCTGTCTTAAGAAGCATGAAGTTGGCTTTGGAGTTTTTTACCATGGTTTCCTTAATGGGGGGTGGGGGCGGGATGTGGATATCAAGGGTGATTAGCTTATGGTCGGATCAGACCAACAAGGAGTTGACTTCAGGTGTGGAACACCAGTCACTCATGTTGGTATTGACTAGGTCTAGGATATTGTTGCTCCTGGTGGGGGTGTGGATAAGTTGATCCAGGACATTGGAGTTTATGAATTCCAGAAAGCTTTGAGCTAAGGAGTTGATACACAGGTAGTTTTCCCAGTTAATGGTGGGGTAGTTGAAGTTGCCCATTATTAGGGTGCATGGTTGAACCCTAATATTTTCCAGTACATCAAGAAAAGAGGAGTGGGAATCCTGGGGCATGGTGGGGGATCTGTAGCAAGCTACAATTTGGATTGCAGTTTTGCCTAGAGTTAGTTGCACTTGGATAACCTCGGATGCATTATGCTGAGCAACTAGCCTGGAGGTGTGGATATCCTTAATGAATATGGACACACCTCCACCTTCAGTGTTTCGGTCCAGGTTACATGGCCAAAAAGTGTGGTATGAGTTATAGCCTGGTAGTGCAGGGGTGCTCTCTGGAGCCTGAACCAGATCTCAGTCACTGCACAGATATCGATGTTCTCCATTTTAAGGGGTGCCTCAAGTGAGTGCATTTTGAGATTTAGACTTCTAGCATTGAGTAGCATTACCCTCCGTTTTTGCTTCCTTGTTCCTGTTACGGTGGTGAATTTTATTATTTAAAACTTGCCTAAAATAGGCACTATAGGGACAGCAAGAGCCTTAGCCAGTATCCGGAATCCCAGGGGCAACAGGTGCAGGCCATCTGTGGCAAAGCATCGTGGTCTGTTGACTATGTCATCCTAAGCAGACAGATACTGGATCCATTAGAATGACACCAGAAGCTTAGCCAATTGTTGAAGTCAATCATTTTGTCCTTGTACTGCGGTATCATTCTGGGCGATGGCAGAATGCTACTCAGGGCTAGGGTCATACCTTCCTGGGCTACAAGATCAGAGAGCTCTTCCATGTCTCTTTTCATGTAGTCCAGGGAGGTACATCACCAACATGGACAATGACATAGTCATATTTGTACTTGTTGTGGAGTGACCTGAGTGCATGCGTTATGCGGCAGATCCTGGCACCCAACAGGCAGCCGACAGTAACTTTCTCCTTGTTTAGCCTGGTGAGTGGGACATCAGTGTGCCTGACTATAGAGTCACCTATGACTAGTGTGTTGGGTACATTGTTTTGCCTTATTGGCTGTGGTTGTGTGTCACACTGAGTCTGTGGGCTATGTGTCATTTGGGTTGTGTTGGGGGATGGAGGTTGCTTGCATTTCTGCTTTGGAGGTCTCTGTTGCTTAGACAGATTATTACTGAGAGCCTCGCAAATGTTTTATGTTACTATGTGTGGATTTTGGTGGTGTAGATTTAGAGAGACTATGTGATGAGTGTGGTGTTGTGCAAATGTTTACCTTCTACTCATGACTGTCAAGTTCAGTCTTGGTTGGAGAGAGCCTAACCTCCAGTTTGGCTAGATAAGTGCATCTCTCACAGGTTGTATTGTTGGGTGGTAGGAGGAGAGGGTTGTCTGTGTACATGAGGCAATTTCTGCATTGCCTCAAGATACCCAGATTCATCAGATAGACAGGAGAGAACACTGGGAGCTGACCCTTGGACATGCCTGAATAAAAAAATATTTTCCTCTAGATAAGTGAGGAAAGTGAGTACAAGAGATGTTTTTCTCTAAGCAAGTGAGAAAAGTAAGTACAAAAACTGTTTTCTTCTAGGTAATGAGGAAGATTGAGTGCTATAGTAATTAGTAGCTTATTTAGTGCTTACAAGTTCTGAACAGCTGCTGAGCATGAATAAGCAAATTTAAATGATAAAACTAAGAGTCTGTATCTGCACTAGACAAGTTACATGACAGAAACAAGTGCAAATGCAGGCTTTCAAATCAGAAAGTTGAGAGAGATGGAAGAGATTGCCCAAACGACCAACGACCAACAACTACAATTTCTGGGCCAGAACCACATCTTATGTGGTAGACAGGTTACCTAGTGCTTACCACTCCCACTGATAAGCTAGAAGGCTTCCCTCCAACACAAAAAGGCTTGGGGGGCTCAGAGGCTTACATACAGTCCTGGATACAGCAAATCTGTATATGGAACACTAGTTACAGGAAAGGTAGGAAACAGGCTTACAGTTTTTTTTTTGTTACTTGTTTGTCAGGTGCCATAATCTTCCATATTACACATACACTCATGCCACTCCACAACAGGTACAGTTATCACTCTGGCCTAGGCCATGGTGGTGTGAACAACATCAGATGTACCTCCCTGGACTATAAAAAGACAGACATTATTCAGCTTGCTGAATATGTGTCCCATGCAGATATGTCCCTAGCCTTAAGCAGCAGTCTGCTGTCACTCAGAATGATGGCTCAATACAAACAGAAAATGATTGTCAGGAACAATTGGCTCCCTTACTGGTGTCATCCCAGGGGATCCACTGCCTGGCAGCCTAGCAACATATGATCAACAGACCACTCTGCTTTGCTAGAGATGGCCTGCATCTGTCTCACTTGGCCTTCAGGCCTCGGGCAAAGGGCCTTGCCTCCCCCACAGTGCTGTTTTAAAGAAAGTCATGGGGTCCATACTACCAACTTAAAACACTCAACAAAATGCAAATTAAAGGCCATGCCGCTAAATGCTAGGAGCCTAAACAGGAAAATGTACACATTGCAAGCATTCATAACCCTGGAAGATGGTGACATTTGTGCACTCACAGAAACCTTGGCCACAGCTGCAGAGTGAAGCCCATCCTTACCAGATCACTCATCCTAACACACAGCCAGATCACAAAATGTGGGCAGCACACCAAAGGAGGTGGAGTATAAATATATATTAGACAGACACACACCTCCAGGCTGGTCAAACAATCGGACACATACGAGACACTCCAAGTGCAGTCAAACGTGGGCAAGACCCCTATGCAAATTATAGGTAGCTACAGGCCAACATATCTGACTCAGGATACCCACCCAACTTATCTGGCCCTCTACAAATCTATAGGTTCATAGGTTCATAGGTTCATACTAGGCTATCTGCCCTAGGGCATTTATAAGCCTAGCCAGAATGTGTTTGGCTTTCGCCACCCATTTTAAATTAATTTTGCTATGCCCTTTTTCGAGGTTAGTATACTGTGCCTCTGTCTAACAGTGACACAGAAGTGATACTCGGGGTAAACCTATGATCTCCCACCCACTCATCAAGATTCCTCTTGAAGAGAGTCAGTGAGGGACTCTGCCTAACCTGGACTAGGATTTTATTCCAGAGTGAAGGGAGCCTCTGGGTTATGAATCTGTCCCTCCAGCATGTCCTATTTATTTCAGTGCTGAGGTTCAAGTCTCTCGAGTGCGTAGCTCGATGGGATTTGGATTTTCTGAGGTCCAGCATGTCCATTAATTCCGGGTTGACATGGCTTTATACGTCAGGCACAGATCACCTCTGAACAGGCGGTATGCCACTGAGTAGAGCTGGAGTTTCTTTAACCGGGCAGCATATGACATCTGTCTGAGCCCTTTAATCCTCTTGGTGAGGTACTTGTGGGGTCTTTCCAGTTGCTGTAGGTGTCTGGTAAGGTACATCCCAAAAGGGGCATTGTACTCAATTATGGGCCTGATGCGGGATGAGTAAAGAGGCACGATGAACTCCCCTGATCTAGATGTGAATCCCTTCATGATTAGGTGGGCTATATAAAATGTTTTTCTAACCACTTTGGCCACGTGGTTGTCAAATGAGAGATTGCTATCAACTTGGGTCCCCAGGTCCCTAATTACTTCTTCTGTACTTAATGGATTACCACCTATGTGGTAATTTGTGGGCACTTTGTTTTTGCCAAAGGGGATGACTATACACTTCTTGGCATTTAGCTTGAGGCCATGGCTCTGGCACCAGTTGTCTGTTTCTATGAGGCCCTTTTGGAGGATGCTTGTGTCGGCTGGAGAGTCGATTATGGCGCCCAGTTTGCAGTCATCTGTGAACTTGGTCAGCCACAGTCCATCCGTGTTGGCCTGTACCACCGAGAAATATATACCGAACAAGAGAGGTCCCAGGACTGAGCCTTGTGGGACGCCACTTGTAACTGGTTTGGAGTCTGACATGGCTCCAGCAATTCTAACCATGTGGGTTCTGTCATTGAGCCAGCTTGCAACCCATCTAGTGACATAGGGGTT
The DNA here is from genome assembly GCF_019279795.1 of Protopterus annectens. NCBI lineage: Eukaryota > Metazoa > Chordata > Ceratodontiformes > Protopteridae > Protopterus > Protopterus annectens. Next base: position 1,895,496,146 of record NC_056732.1, on the reverse strand, counting down.
TATATTTAAGCTGGAGAGCTTATCTATAATGCCCGAGTGGGGTATTGTATTGAAGGCTTTTGCGAGGTCCAGGTAGGCTGTGTGGACCACCTTCCCCTCGTCAATGGCCTTGGTGACTGTTTCAAAGAAATCAACCAGGTTTAAGTGGCAGGATCTGCCCTTAACAAAGCCGAACTGGGTAGGATCCAGTGTCTGTAGGTCCCCAATATCTTTATTTATGAGGTCCATGATGATCCTTTCCATAGCTTTGCAGACTAAGCTAGTCAGGCTTATGGGGCGATAGTTTCCATGATCCGTTGAGGCACCACCTTTGTGGAGAGGGACCACTGTTGCTGTACGCCACTCTTTGGGTACATATCCTGTAGTGGTTTCATATGAAACCATCGAAAGTTCATTCCATTGAAAGTTCATTCCATTGAAAGTTCATTACATCGGAAAGCATTTGCCCCCTTCCCCAATGTTGTGCGACCCTGGAGTTGATATATATAGTTAGGGGGGTATGGGGGGCACAGCCCCCCACATTGGGGGGTGTGGGGGGTGAAGCACCCCACTGAAAATGCTTTTCGATGTAATAAACTTTCAATGGAATGAACTTTCAATGGAATGAACTTTCGATGGTTTCATATGAAACCCCTGTAGTAAGGCTGAGATTGAACAGTAGTTTTATGTTTGGGTTTAGCTCTTCTTGGAGTTCATGTAGGATGCAGCCCGGGAGACCATCTGGTCCCATTGATGCTGTGTTTTTTGCTTTGGAGAGGGCAGCTCTTACCTGAGCATCTGAGATGTCAGGGGGGCAGCACTCTGCTGGGACAGATATTTGCCCTTTTGGTGGGGAGGGGGGGGAGTTTGCGCTGAACCTGTCAGCTAGGATGTTGGCAATGTCTGTGGGTTTGGTGTATTTTTTGTCATTTTGGACTAATTCTGAGCATATCTGGGAATTACCACCCAGGTTCCTAACATAACTAAAGAAAGCCTTGTGATTATCCTTAGTGCCCTGTGCAATTTTTCTCTCGAAGCTGGCCTTAGACGATTTTATGAGTGCCTGTAGTTTTTTGCTAATACTGATCAGAGATGCCTTCCCTTTTTGGGATTTTGCTCTATCATTTAGTAGCTTCCTCCTTCTATTGTATAGTTTGTTTATGGCTGGGGTCCACCAGACAGGAAGTCTGCCTTTGGAGGATTGGGTCTTGGTTTTATTTGGTCTCGCATGATCCATGCATCCCTGAAGGTGTTCATAGAATGCATTTATAAAGGATTCTCCGGTCTGGGCCATATTTTCCACTGGCCTGGGGGCTTTGAAGGATTCCACCTCAGTTTTGAGGAGTGTGAAATTTGCTTTAGAGAAGTTTCTCACTGTGGTTTTCTGGGCAGGGGGTGGGGTCGGGATGTGAATATCCAGTGAGATTAGTTTATGGTCTGATCTTACCAGTGAGGGATACACTTCTGGTCTGGAGCATAGAGTCCCCATGTTGGTGATGATCAGGTCCAGTATGTTTTCCCCTCTTGTGGGAGTGGTAACAAGTTGTTCCATAGCATTTGAGTTTATAAATTCTAGGAACCTTTGGGCTAGGGTGTTGGAGCTAGAGTAATGCTCCCAGTCTATGTTTGGGTAGTTGAAGTCGCCCAATATAATGGTGTTTGGAGAGACCTTCATATTTTCCAGTGTTCTCAGGAAGGCCGAGTGGGGTTCCTGGGTTTGGGAGGGTGGTCTGTAGCAGGCTATAAACTGGAAGGCAGTTTTACCCACTGTTAGTTGCACATGGATAGTCTCTGATGCTTCGTGCTGTGCCACCAACCTGGAGGTGTGGGTATCTTTGATGAATATTGATACTCCCCCTCCTTATGTGGGTCGGTCCAAGTTTTGGGGCCAAAAAGCATGGTATGAGGTATAACCTGGTAGTGCTGGGGTGCTCTCGGGAGCCTTAAGCCAGGTTTCTGTTCTGCACAGATATCGATGTTCTCCATGCTAAGGAGAGTTTTGAGTGCATGCATCTTGAGGTTTAGACTTCTGGCATTGAGTAGCATTACTCTTAGTTTCTTATAGGTTCATAGGGTTCATAGTTTCATAGTTCATACTAGGGCTGCTGCCGGGGCATTTACAAGCCTAAGCCCATCGCTTTTTTTAGCCACGCCACCCCTTTGTGGGCATTATATTTTGCATTTTTTATTTCTTTGCTGTGCTGAAGGAATCCCTGGGAGCATATCCCTATCTCCCATCTCCATCCCAAGATGGTCAAGATTTCATGAACACAAGGCTCTGCCGGTGCTCTGCCTCACATATACGCATACACGTACCAGGGAGATAGGAGTCTTTGGGTGATGGTCCTATTAATACCCGTGGTATCCATTTAAGTGGTTTAATGGTCCGCCCTTGTGGCTCTGATCACCTCTGAATTTTTATTTTTTAAGGATTTTTCTGGATGGGCCTAGGGGTTAACTTAGGTCCTCTGATAAGCGGTGAGCACTGAATAGAGCTGGGCAAAGCGACTGAATATCAGGGAGTTCTTTTTTTCAAGTCATAGAGACCCTTTATCTTTTTTATCCTTTTTTTTTGGATTTTTTTGGGAATCTCAATGGGCTGCACTACTCCTGCTGGTGTGGGTATTGGATCATTTGGCTGGTGGGTTGGAGTGGTCCTGATGATGTGAGATGAGATTGATAGAGGGGGAATCTAGAATGATAAGGTTCATGATTTGCCTTTCTGATAACTTTGGGATGTATGTAATTGCAACTTGGGCTACTACATGTCGACGGTCCTGACAGGGCTGGCTCAACTTCTGTCCACATCCTGGTAGCTAACTATGTAGGTAGTTTTTGCTTCGCTTTAACCTTCCACTTCAAAGTCTGTTTTTCGCATTTTATGACTATGCATTTTTTTTTTTTATCCATCTGAGGAGCTGGCTTCTGCATTTGTTTGAGTATTCTGGCTGTGTTAGATTATTTCTTTCTGTGTTTTCTTAGCCATAACTGTAGTGGTCAGTTTGTACTGCAGTCTGATATAAACTTTGTCCTCCTGTGTTTGCTTGTAATGTCAACCAACACTGGCCCTGTGAGAGCTTGAGCAAGGACTTGACTGCTGAGTTCTACTGGGCACCAGTTGACACTGTGGGTCTCATGACTGGTGGTGTTTTGTTACTCTGCCCATGTGGGGTTGCAACATAATGGCTGTTTCGGCTTAATCTGATGAGAAGCACATTTGTTGTTAAGATGGCCAAGGATAGGTAGTAGTTTCACGGGTTTCACCAGAAGAAGAAATGGTTATCTGCTTAGTTTCTGTTTTGGCTTTGGTGACTGTTTCGAGCAAATTTTAAAGAAAATTTATGAAAAGGTAAAAGTGAGCAAAGCCCAAATAGACAAAATCATTGCTGTCTAAAATCTGATGTGTATTTATGAAGTCATTTGGTATGTCTGTGGGACCACAGTCCAGGCTGATAAGAGTCCACGTATTTAGGGGTAATGCTTTGATGTGGAGGGCGTCCCTGCACTGGGTGGGTGACTAGGGGAGTTGTGTGAGAGGGACATGGGTTTGGGTCAAAGACTTTGATTAAACAGCTTTCCTAGCTGTGGGTGTCCTTTGGGCGTTTGAAATGTTTAATTGAGCATTGGCTTCGTATCCCATGGCGAGGTTTGAGGGAGTTTTTGAGTTTTACTGAAATGTTTAGCCATATGGGAATGGAAATGTTTGGGGGCTGCAATTGGGTTTGGGATAGATTTTCCTTTTGGGGGGGGTCTGAAGTTTAAAACTGGATAGCCAGTATATGTATATTTATGATGTCTGTAGTATCAGTATCACATCATTTTGAACTAGTTCTGGAGGATTTCATGAATTCATTCAGTTTTTTCTTTAGCTATTTCAGGGTCTTATGATTGTCTTTTTGAGTCTTTAGATTTTTTTCTTCCTCTTCTTTTGATTATTTTATGATTTACCTTTTGCTTTGTATTTTTTGTATTTAAGTATGTCTTTTTTTTTTATGTTTTGTTGTGCAGTGTCTTACTAGCTTTTTGTTTTTTGTGTTTATGTTGTAGCTCTGGGGTCCTTTTGCCTTTGTTTGTTTTTGGATTGCCTTGTGATACCTATGGAGGTGGGTTTGTCTTTTAAGCCTTGCCTAAAAAGGCACTATGGGGGTAGCAAGAGCCTTTGCCAATATCCGAAAGCCCAGGGGTGACAGGTGCAAGCCATCCCTAGTGAAGCATCATGGCTTGTCGAGCATGTCTTCCCAGGCTGACAGGCATTGGATCCCCTTTGAATGACACCAATACTTAAGCCAATTGTTGAAATTGATTATCTTGTCTTCATATTGTGGCATCATTCTTGGTGAGGGTAAGATGCTACTCAAGGTTAGGGTCATACCGGCCTGGGCCACATGCTCAGAGAGCTCCTCTATGTCTCTTTTCATGTAGTCCAGGGAGGTACATCTCAGGTCATTCACACCAGCATGGACAATGACTGAGTCATATTTGTACTTGCCTTGGAGTGACCTGAGTGCTTGTTTTATGTGGCTGATCCTAGAGCCCGACAGACAGCTCACCGTGACCTTCTCCTTGTTCATCCTGGTGAGCGGGACGTCAGTGTGCCTGACGATAGAGCCACCTATTACAAGTGTATCAGGTGTGTTGTTTAGCCTTAAGGGCTGTGACTGTTTGGCACACTGGCTTTGTGAGCTATGTGTTGCACGTGTTTTATTTTGGGGTAGTGGTTGCTTGGGTGTGTGCTTTGGAGGTCTCTGCTACTTAGGAAGATTTTTATTTAGAGCCTCCGAGTATGTTTTTGTGCGTTTATGTGTTTGGTTTGCTGTCGTGGTAGGTTTATGGTAGACTGGAATTGTACTGAGTGTTTCCTTCTCCTCCTGACTGGTGACACCAGTACTGAGTTGAGAGAGCTTAGCCTCCAGTTTGGCTATATGGATGCATCTCTCACATGTGTTTGAATTTGTTGGGAGGAGGAGAGGGTTGTCTGTGTACATGAGGCAGTTATAACATTGCCTCAAGATTCCCAGATTCACCAGCTGGACCGGAGAGGAGATTGACAACTGACCTTTGGACATGCTAGAATAGTATTGGGAATTCCTTTATAATTGAAAAAAAGGGCCAGTGGGGAACAAGGTACTCACGGGGAGTTTGTGAGGGTGTAGTGCTTTTAATTTTTTAGTGCTGACTTATATAATTGCTTTAGTGAGCAAGTGCCAGGTAACTTAAATGCAATGTGTTACAGGTAACTTAAATGCAAAAACGACAAACAGTAACTTTCTTTCAAGTGAAACAAGGAAATAAGTACAGTAAGCAATGTAGATATCACTAGGGATCCACAGAAGCGCTGAAAAGACACATTTTAGGTGGTATTAGCGTTTCAGGGAAATAATACGCAAACAAACAACAAGCATACAAACAAAGCTAGATTCAGCAGGCCTGGATCTAGTCTTTGCTACAGCAAACAAGGTGTACCAATTTCAGTAAAAAACAGTTCAAATATGCAGGCACTATAAACCTTTAACCAGAAATTCCCAGCTCAGAAGGGCAGAGACCAGCCTCTCCTCCCACAAGAGTGCAGACCACGAACCTTCTTAATGTAAAATAACTGGCCTGAAGCCCAAGTGCTTAAGCCAGAACTAATACACTTTTAGAATAACAGACACTGAGCCCTCAATCAGCAGTTCCCAACTTAGAAGGATGTAAGCTACCTGTCCTGTCACCACAGTGCAGGCCACAAACCTTCCTAATGTAAAACAACTTGTCTGAAGCCCAAGTGCTTAATCCAAAAGACTTAGAATGATAGCTACATTTTAATCAAGTTACTACCAAGCAGTAATAAATACAATTGAGTACTTTGAAGAATGCCTAGATTAGAGCTCAAGTTATACAAGCTATCAAGATTCAACCCCATTACACTTATCCTGGCTGACTTATATTACTCAACCATTGATTGGAAAACCAACCATGCCAGCAGAGAAATGCACAGAGATTCCCCCATCTTATCAATGCTAAATCCTTAGGACCGCTAATTGTTACCCCCACAAGATGTGATACATATGTCGGAGTTGGCAGTAACCAACATGATTAACCACTGCAGCACCACTATGATATCATCCTCCCTGGCAAGATCTAACAGAAAAGCAGTCACATTTCATATCATCATCTCTTTTAACCCCCCCCCCCAGCCATGGTAAAAAGAAAATGTCTCCCAAGAGTATCACAACCACCAGAGGGATGGTATAAACAGCTGAAGAGCCCCCTACCCCACTAGAAGAACAGGCACCAGCATCCAAATGTATACTACACTACTCTGCCAGCATATAGAAAGAGATGCACTGAATCAGGAATACCTAACAGGACAACATCACCATCTGCAAGGGAGAGTAAACCTGTTTGCAAAAATCTGCAATAAAGTAACTCTATACCAAAAGGATAGCATTGCTGTCCAGGACCGAGAAGGAGCAGGTGCACAAGTGGAAGTAATCACCCCTTAGCCTTTACAATACCAAAAGGATAGCATTGCTGTCCAGGACCGAGAAGGAGCAGGTGCACAAGTGGAAGTAATCACCCCTTAGCCTTTACAATACCAAATGGATAGCATTGCTGTCCAGGACCGAGAATAGCCTTTACAATACCAAAATGATAGCATTGCTGTCCAGGACCGAGAAGGAGCAGGTGCACAAGTGGAAGTAATCACCCCTTAGCCTTTACAAACTAATAAGAGCACCAGTGAAATCCCCTAAAGGCAACTCTGAGTCTAAATTGCCCACATCTAAGACAGACAATCATAAGGACTTCCTCACATATGTCTGTGTTCCCAAAGGAAGCTCCCAGATCTGTGCAGAACTGGCTGTCAAGGACACCACATACACAAATGCTGTAGATATAGCCAATCTACTGGCTGACAGATTCAGTGGAAACGTCTCCCCTCTGTCCCCCCATCAGAAAAGCAGGATATCCCCAGTACCTGAATACCCAACCCTTAACACTAGGGAGCAGGGTATCACTGCCCTTTCAATGTCAAGAAGAATACATCCCAGCCTGCAACCTAAATGAACCCTGGCATGAAATGGCAGCATCATTACGCAGCCTACACAACTAAAGCCTGAGTACTGCATTTGTCACAGCCAAGTGATGGACAACCACGGTCATCCCTTTCACCAAGGTGGAGTGTTCACTGATCCAGGAAATTAAAGACCCATCAGCCTAACTAGCCTGATCTGCAAGGCCATACAATGAATTATCATGGACCTCATTAACAGGGATATTGGAAAAATCCAAATACTTTATCCTATACAGTCTACCTTTCTCAAGGGTAGGTATGTCAGTGAACTCTGGATGACTTCCATGATATGGCCAACAAAGGCATGGATGAGGAAAAGATGGTAAAATCCAGCCAGCTTGACTTGGCCAACCTCACACATTATTCCCCACTTGGCCATAGTACATGAACTCTTTCAACTAGGCAACAATCCATATGTTATCAGATGGGTAGCAAACTGGTTCATTGCTAGAACCCACATAATCATAATAGGGGTAGCCAACTCAAATAGTACACTTGTAATGAGTGCTATACCCCAGGGATCAGTCTGGGGCCTGTGGTATATGGGATATACTTCCCTAAGGTGTAGGCCAAAAACACTGGCCTATGGCTGACCAAGTTGGCATATGACTGCAAGCTGAGAACAGTCATCAATACCCAAAGTTATGTGGACATCCTAAAACAGGGTCTCACCAAAACAAATGACTGCTGCCAGAAACATGGCCTCAAGCTGAATGCCTGCAGATGCATCATCATCCCCTTTGGGGAGACTGACTTCTCCACATATTATCACATTAACAATAATGCCCTACATACACAAGTTGCTTCCATTGTACAGAAAGCTTCATAGATGGGCCAATACAAAAGTAATGGTATCTCATCCAGGGACAAAGAGGTCATAATATCCATGTATTGTAACCTTAGAAGGCCAATAATTTTGTTCACCGCCCCCTTCGGCATGTACCTCACAAAGCACATGCAGCACCTGGAGAGACCACAGAGGTTCCTCACAGGGAGAATGCAGGACCCCAAATACCTACCCTACACAGATAGGCTAACAGCACTGTTCCTCTACTCAGTTCCATACAGACTCCTCAGAAGTGACCTCTGTCTGGCATACAAAGCAATCCAGACCCTGCATTGATGGGACTCTTGCACATCTGGAAGTCAAGGCCCACTCAATCAACTTGAAGGCACAGCATCAACCTTGGCTGTGATATCAATAGGGATTGTTGTTGTGACAGAAATATGTCTCACAACTCCCCCATCTGTGGGATGCACTCCTTGTCCACATCAAGCAGGGTGCCTCAATACCCCTGTGAAGTGCTCCCTGTATAACTGCATAGGAAACAGAAAATACAGTCCTGTGATTCCATCTGTGTCCCTGCTGGACAAGGGCTGTGGGTGCTGACAAGTCTTAACATAGGCTACTCTCTCATCGGTGAGGGTTATAAGGGCTTCAGGGCCAATAGCCCAGTAACTTCATATCAACCTATCAACCTATAAGCAGATATCTGTCAGTGGTTCACTACATTACTCTGTACTGCTCTGCCACTGCTCTGCCACTGACATACCTGGAAATAACAAGTGCTATTTGGAATACACCACACATATAATAGACATCTCTGCTCATTAGAATGCACTCTGTACTCTCAACCATACCTCTCAACCTCTTACAGCATGAAATCTGGACAAGGTCATAAATAAAAGTGGGACAAAGGCCCCAAAATAGTGACAGTTTTTAAATATTGCTCTTACAAACTTAGAAAGTTGATAGAATAACAGGTTTTGCATTAGCATGAATTTTCTGAAGACTATGAAGTCTAAAACATAAATGTCTGTCATTATTTTCTAACTCCAGTCTTTAATTATTTGCCACTAACGTGCCAGAAAACCACAGTTTTATAAAAAACGGACCAAAAATATGAAACAAACCTCTGAACATTCTGCAAAAAACTGTACATTTGAGAGGTATGCTGACACCAGGATATGACTTTTCAGGTGAGAAGAATACCACACAAGGAGGAGATCCCCAGCCAGTATATCACCAAGGTGCTGGACTGTTTATAAAGCTTCATCAGCCAATTGGCTGTAGCCACTCCTTTCAACTGGCCAGATTGGGCAAAAATGTATATAGTGTGGCTCATAATATTGGTCTGTGCATCATACATCTTGTATTTCTCTGGTAAATCACTGTGATGATCTGAGGATTTCTATCAGTAAGTAATGACACAATACATTTCAGTATCAGATGTCATACATGCCAGAAAATGTCTGCTAAAACAAACCCTGTAACTCTAGCAACTTTCTACATTAATAACAACAATAATTACAGTATCTTCCTATGTTTGAGCCATTGTACCCCCATTTGGGTAGGCTGTCTCCAGATTTCTTGCACTAACAGGTTGAGAAGTATGACTGTTACACACAAAATCCTGGACCGGAGTACAACTTTGGAATGGAGTCCCACTCTTACTGTAGAAGGTCATACTGGGCTGCTCCTACACTTAGAGAATTACACCTGATGTCTAAACCCACATTGGACTATAATACTGTATTGTGCATAAATGTCTTTGCATGCAGACAGCTATGTACACCTTAACTGTTTCTACCCACAAACATCAGACAGGATTACCCTCAGCTAGCTGTAGGTGGCCTATATGTGATATATCCACATCTGTTGCATGTGACACACAGACATATATATTGTTGCATGTGCTACACAGACATATATATAGGCAACATATAACAATATTTCAAGCATACACACACACATAGACATGGGGAAGAGAGAGACAGTGATAGAGAGAGACACACACACACACACACACACACACACACACACACACACACATGCAGTGCGTCATAGACAGGTATACCCTGAAAGGCATAGAGTGATGTCCTGCTGCAGACATTTGCATACCAGTTGTATCCAGTCAGATGTGCCAGCATGACGGTGAGCTCTGTTGTGTAATAGTACTGAGATAGGGGTTGTAATATCACATCACCCGCCTTTGTGTGTGTGTTTGTTTATAGGCTTAAGTGTTATGAGTCCTTTCCCACTCAGTACAATTCCCATTGCCCTGCTTTAGCAGTCCTGCTGAAGTCAGTCACCCCTATAAGTACCATTGGGCAGCCATCATCCCTATAAGCTCTGTGGTATGTGCAATAACTATGTAGCAGTTTAGTACAGATAACTAGATAGGCAGGGGTTCCTAATCTCAGTTCCAGCAAATGTGTGAGTGTGTGTGTGTGTGTGTGTGTGTGTGTGTGTGTGTGTGTGTGTGTGTGTGTGTGTGTGTGTGTGTGTAAAAGTGTTTGTTGTAAATGTGTATGTTTGCAGGGTAAAGCATTTTGAGGCCTTTCACACCCACTACACTTTCCATTGCCCTACTTTACAAGGGCTGTTTATGTCATTCAACTTAGAAGTACCTTTGGACAGCCCTCAATCCTATAAGCTCCATGATGCATGTGATAACTACATAACTACATAATAGTTTGTTTGTTTGTATCTTTCGGCTTTTCCCAGTTAGGGGTCGCCACAGCGGAACTCCGGTCCACTAATGATTGGCAGTTGATTTTTAACGTACCGGCTTGCCAGGCCTGATGCACAACCTTCAACGAAGGTACGCCCATTCACGCATGTCTTCATGCAGAAGACGCTCTAGCTGAGAATCGAACCGGACAGCGTCTTACTGTGAGGCGACAATTGTACAAATAACGAAGTAGGCAGGGATTCTAATCCCTGTTCTGGCAAATATGTGTGTGTGTATATATGTGTGTGTAAAGGTGTTTGTAAGTGTGTATGTTTGTAGGGTAAAGCATTTTGAGGCCTTTCACACCCAATACTCTTCCCATTGCCCTACTTTACAACGTCTGTTTATTTCATTCACCTTAGAAGTACCTTTGTATAGCCCTTAACCCTATACGCTCTGTGGCATGTGCGATAACTACGTAACAATATAGTACAAATAACTAAATAGGCAGGGTTTCTAATCTCAGTTCTGACAAATGGTGTAAGTGTTTGTAAGTGTGTATGTTTGTAGGGTAGAGTATTTTGAGGCCTTTCCCATCCACTACACTATCCATTGTCCTACTTTACAAGGGCTGTTGATGTTATTATCCTTAGAAGTACCTTTGGACAGCACTCAGGCCTATAAGCTCCGTAGCGCATATGATAACTATGTAACAGTATAGTACAAATAACTAGATAGGAGGGGGTTCTAATCTCAGTTCTGCCAAAAGTGTTTGTTGGATAAAGTGTTTTGAGGCCTTTCCCACCTAGTACACTTCCCATTGCCATACTTTACAAGGGCTGGTGATGTAATTCACCTTAGAAGTACAGGATGTCTCTACATGGATGGTATGGGGCACTTTTAAATCCTATAAGCTCTGTGGGATGTGTGATAACTGCGAAACACTATCGTAGAAATAACGAGATAGGTAGGGGTTGTATACTCAATACTGCAACTATGATACTGTGTGTATTTGAGAACCATATCCTCTTGATGTGTGTGTTTGGGTGAGAACCATATCCTCTGTGGGTATGCATTATACAATTTTGAGGTTCCCATTGACCTACTTTACAAGGCCTGCTGATGTCATTCACCTTAGAAGTACCTGCATACACTCTTCAGCCCTCTAAGCTCTGTAGTGCATGGAATAACTGCATAATACTGTAATACAAATAATTAGATAAGTAGGGGTTCTAATCTCAATACTGACAACTATAGTAGTGTGTTTGTTTGTGTGTGAAGCATATCCCTTGTCTGTGTTGATTATACCATTTTAAGGCCTGTTGACCCCCTCCCCATGGCATTACTTTAAAGAGCCTGTTAATGGCATCTGCCTCACATGCACCATGTTAAACTATACAGCCCATACCAGTCGTCTTTACAGATGTATCTGGAATATTCAGATGTTTGCAACCTATATGTGGTCCGTGTCCCCTAACAATGGACATTTATGCGAAATCATTGCCAAATATGTCACAGTTACCATAGTGACAGACGTGTCAGCATCAAACCTTGTACTTGTCTGTAACGTACTCTATCACTTGTCCAGGTTTGTAAGAGCAATATATGAGATCAGTCACTATTTCGGGTGGTTTATCCCACCATCCATGAAGGCATTCCCAAGATTACATGTTGTAAGAGGTAGTAAGTTATGTCCCAGGCATATAATCTCTGTGCATGTAATGTGCACATAGCATCATAGTACATACAAGTGGATATGTAGGGTTATTAATCTGTCTATTGGCAACTGTGTATATGTTTCTGTATGCATATCCCCTGTGGCTGTCTTTACTGTGTGTATGAGATGTTTATACCATTTTGTGTGCCTCTTCCACACTGTTAACTTTCCCATTGCCAGCCTAGTTTCAGCCCTTACAGATGTCATCTACCTTACAAGCCCAGTTACACAATTTCTAACACAAAGGCATTGTGGTGCATGTAATAGTCATATCACTGTGTATTGTACATAAATAGATAGGTAGGTCATCTAATATGAGAGTTGTCAACTCTGTGTGCATGGGTGCTTCAATGTGTGTCCCCATGCAGCAGTGTGCATGTGCTTCAGATGGCTCTACCTTGTTAAGGGCCTCTGAACCCACCACTGGCAATCCTAATAGCCCCTGCAATTGTCACCCACTTGAAAAGTAGTGGCAAACACTGCAACACTACATTACCTCTGTGGTGTTTGTGTTATGTATCTAGCACTATGTTTGTAAAACTAGGCAGGTAGAGGTTGTGTTCAGCCCTTCAACAACTGTACAAGACTATGACTCTGTGTGCACTACCAGCGCAATAGGCCAGACTCGCATATGAGATAGTAGCCACACATGGTGGTGATTGTCAGTTTATTCTAACACAGGCTGACCTGTGTCAGGAATACACTCTCAAATCTGTCAAACACAGTACCATGTATACCCTCATCAACTGCATCAAGGTTGACTGGATGGGAAAGAAATGACAGGGGCAACAGGTACTGATAAGTGAATCTGTTGGGGTAAAAGCAATGGCTAGACTTTTGAGGGACCTAGTGTCAGTACTCAAGTAACCTCCTCTGTATGCATGAACCTGTGGTACTACAGAACATCCAGGTGACATGTGTGAAGGCTAGTTGGCCGTGTCAAGGGGTATGTATGCAAGGTCACACTGTCTTCCTTCATTGTCCCTCACACACTGTTGCATGCATATACACCTGGTAAACATGTACATATACAACTGTACCTTGGTTATTAAAAGGTCACTGTGTTTCCACTCTGCCATACTCATCATTGGCAATGTCAGCAGGCCCACAGCCTGTAGACACACAGACATCTGGAGCAGAAACAGAATAAAGTATGTGAGACTACAGTCAGTCAGCAGTACTAACAACAATAATGCATCATGGCTAAAAAGGTACATACACTTCAATGTGTACCCATAACAATTGTCATCAGACAGCACCTTACACAGCATTACATTACTACGCTGTACTATATTCACCCTGTGCATCAGATCCATATTAGGATGTCTCTGCATTGATGGTATGGATAACAGAGATGTGGCACAGGTATCATCACTTGCATAGGGGTGTGGTGTGGGTTTGCCAGAGGCCTAGGCTGGGCCATACGGTTGACATCATGTATGTGTGTGTGAATGGAGGGGTGGTATTCAACTGGGCCATGCAGAGGAGCTGTGTGTGTCTCGTGGTGACCTGCCTGTGATAGAGATGTGTGAGTATTTGAATGCACACAGTCAAGCCATGTGGTTGCCCTACACAGGGGTATGTTGGACAGCCATGGACCGTACATGGCAGAATGTACAGTTCACTGTCTCCGGCCATGGACATGAGAACTGGTTCTGCCAGGAGTCTCACTGACACCACTACGCCCAAGGACAGAAGTAATACTACTTCCTGATGGCAACTGCTGTCTGCTGGATCTGTGTCCCTCATAGGACTAGGCAGGACCACATGCCCATGGCGTGCTCCATTGTGGTTTGGAAAGCACCCTCCCTTTGGTAGTGCTGGTGGTACTGCCACTATGGGAGTGCGAATGTGCATGGCCTCGTAGACTCACAGCTGATCTTGCTGCTGACCAATGTCCACATGGCCAATGCCCTACTCCCACCACATGCTCAAGCACAGACATTTTACAGTTGAGCAATGACAATGTCTCACCGCACAGTCTATTCATGACGTTAGCATAATAGTGTATGGCATCATCAAGGCAGTGGATGTCATCACACATGGCAGGAAGTGTTGCATTCATGACCCTAAGCATCTGTGTGGTGTTACATTCAGAACATGCCTGTGTCTCCATGATGGACCGAAACATGCATCTGGTGACACCTGCTGGTACACTTGTGACAGGGATTTGATGGGCAGCAGTCCTCCTTTGAGGACCCCTGTCCATTTGCCTGTGTGGGACCTCATCTGCTGTCTGGCTATGGCTAGTGTCTACACTCACACTTGCCATAGTCACCACACTAGCCTGTTCCATGCCACCACCCTCCAACTGTCCATTATCTGTGGCTGCTGGGGACTAGGTATGTGTGGGCATACTGACTGTGTGTGGGGACATTGTGGGTGAAAGTGAGATAACAACCAATGGCACAGATTCAGCCCCTGACAACTCCACCTGTGCCTCACTATGACCACAATCATCATCATCATCATCAGAGTCCGCTAAGACACTGACATCAGGTTGTGAGGGGGAGAGAGACCAACCCCCAAGTTCACTTGTGAGGGGAAGAGAACATATGTAAATTAATACCTTGCACTATAATGTTTGCTGATATACACACGCACACACACACACACACACACACACACACACACACACACACACACACACACACACACACACACACACAAAGCACACGCATGCAGACACATACAGGTGAGGTGGCACAAAGGCATTATACAAACCACACAATTTCTGGATGATGACATGCATGATACACAATCAGACCACAACGGACACACACTCTGGATATACCCTCAACAACATGCAGTGCAGCTATGTCCACTTAATGTTGCTACTAATATACACCTCTGAGATACATGAGGAGTGGTAGTAGGTGATGGACCGTCACCTAACACACACTGCACCCATGCACAGAATATTGATGTACCCCTGTCTAGCACAGTGGCAACACCTATAGAAATGTTACAGCTCCTGCGAATAGGCCCCTATGATGACCACTGTGATGCACTCCAGTTAACCCCACCACAAGTGAACACGCACATATTGCAATATGGCTAAGAGTAACAGTTGTGTGCATGGAAAAATGCATGCCCTAAACATGTCTATGGTATTTGTGAGCTACATCAAGACATTTCTACACTCACCAGCTTCAGGCAGCTGCTCCCCAGCCAGACCAGACATACCTATGCAGTTGTGGGGGAGAAGTATTGTCAGCACACTTACATGTGGCATTGGTACAGGAGAAAGGATGCATTTCTGAACATGTACAGTACAAACTCTGATACTACAGAATTTGTTGTCATTCACAATAGATGTGCACTTGTGTGCATTACAAAACCCCACCCACAAATGCAATTTGACCTGATATATGCATCCAGATACTCCAAGGATACCAGTATGAATGATGCAGTATTGAAGTGATATCCACTGGGGCCTTACCTGGATGCTCCTCACCTATTAACTGAGTGCTGCCCACCTCCATGACATAGGTTTGTATGGTTTCCTGGGGTGTGGTGGCTACCCCAAGGTTGGTGAGAAACTCCTCTGTTGCTGTCAGTGAGGCTTGCATAGCAGGACCCACACCTGTCGCTGTATGGTCCCTGACCACAGCTGCAGCCCTTTTCTGGGCATGATGGGTAAGGTCAGTGGCCCGGTGCCTGATCTGTTCATAGGTTTGCCCATGCACATTGTTGACAGTTGCCATTAGTTCTGTCCACAGGGTGGTTTGCTGTTGCAGTTGTTGTCTGCTCCTCCCTATAATGACCGTGTGATGCAGTCTTGGGGCATCCAGGACTGCTACAGACTAAGCATCAGAAACACTAGCTGGTGCTGTCGAGATATTCTACCTGCAAGACATGAACAGGAAAACACATCACAGGACCTCATTCATTGACACCATTATGTCCAGATTCTGCACATCCATGTTTGTAAGCAATATCCACTGTTAACACCCACATCATACCCCTGCCATCTATCAGCACATTATGTGTGTGGGTAGTTTCACCATATTGACATTACAGCATGCATTGCACTCCTGATCCTGATGTTAATGTTCCCCCCAATGAGGACAATTAATGTTCATAATCCCCCATTCACCATTCACATCAGATGGCACATGCAGCAGCTGGGATATCACAAAAGTTGCCTACCAGAGCATACCAGTCCAGCAGAAATCTACTGTACACCTATAGGCTATGAGGCCAACCCTCTACTGGGTGTCATACATACCCCTCAAGAGTTACCTCACTCTGGCATGCAATGCAATCACACACCCCACATTGCTAGGACTGCTGCATGAGTGCAAGTCATGCTCCACTCTGTTAACACAAACACACATGCACACACACACACACACACACACACACACACACACACACACACACACACACACACACACACACACACACACACACACACACACACACACACACACACACACACACACACACACACACACACACACACACACACACACACACACACACACAAACAAGGTCCATCTGGTGAGAAACGTGGGCTGGCCTGATTGGCAGCTTGAACACATTTCACACACAATCACCCTGTGGGGGAATGGGCACCCTGTCCACATCAGGCAGAGTTGCTACCTACACCTTTGCAGGTGTAACATGGTCAATTGGATGGTTAATGGCACATACACCCTTGGGATACCACCTGTGTCCCTGTTGGATGGGGACATCACCTACTCCCTTGCATACACATGGGCTAACATGTGGCTTAGGGATATGGCTTCTCAGGGCCCACAGCCTAGTAACCTGGTATGGTACATGGAATACCATAAGTGGCCTGTCTGCTGTGATAAACTGTGTTGTTATGTGTCCATACACATCAGTGCCATTGACTGCTGGGTGTCCCCTATGGGCAGCATTAAAGTAACATGTCTTCAAGCCTACATCCCACAAATAGATGAGTGCTCCTACAGGTGCATGTGGACATTCCAGGAACATCTGAGCTACACAATAACAGAGATCAGTGGAGTGGATATGTGTTGTAGGGTGACCTCCTCATAGGTGTCTGACATCTTCAGCACCCAGATGTTTGTGGAATGCGTACATGTGCCTGAAAGACGTAGACCCCTCTGCCAGACAAATGTCTATTTCCGCATACCAGTCGAACAATACATGATGTTTGTCCACATAGCTTGGGGAATGTGTCTGTGGCATGCCAGACCCCTGGGGTCACAGAGATGGTACCTGGTATCTGGTACTGTATTCATTCCCTTACATTGTATGCTCAGTATGTATGCACTGCTGCTGACCCAGTACCAGCATCCACCCACTACTACTACCTACAACTTGCTGTCCTGCTGCAGGGGTCACCAGGTATGCTAGCCATAGGTGTGAGGCAATTAGATACAGGTGTGGGGTACGCACTCACCTAGGCAGACTATGTCAGGAATGGTCAAGGAGACCTGGACAATCTGTGAAATGACCCTGTATGACATTGTCAGACTGAAAGGGGCTCAATGATGGTACATGATGTGATATGCCATCTGTATCCACCAGTATGTACTGTCAGTGTGACACCTCTCCACTGCCCCAGTCATCAGGAAGCCTAAATACTCACCACTACCACCAGTGAGGGATGTACAGAATGGCAGGATGACAAGTACATGCACATTAAAGTACAATTACCCTTCAGAGCCTACAGAGGTCACAGTCAGTGTTGGAATTGTTCCCTCTCACTCTCTCTCTCTCTCCACATCCCCATAACACTCCAGACTGGCACAACTATGAGGTTAACATCTTAGCAGAGCAGTCAATCCAAAACTGCTGTTAGCCTCTCCATCCAACCAGTACTTCAGGTCCCATGCCAAGTAGCTGACACACACACACTTTGCTATTTGGGTTTTGAATCACACATAAACACACACACTCCTGGTAAAGTCTGCCACAACTTTGCTACTTATGGGCCCTTCAGCCCAGATTTTAAGGAAGTTCTGACTGCCACAATCCATCTCTTTAACAGCTACTGTAAGGCCCTCAGCAAAGGGTGACAAATCCTGCTATGTGATGAGCCTATTAGCAAAATGGTAAGTGTGACCAAGACCAAGGCTATTGGAGTGAGCTATACATTGTCACCCCATGCATATGCAAGTACTCTAAGAGCTAACTTAGTGCTATACAGACCAGACACAATGACAAGGTGTAACAATTTGTGATAATAACTAATAAAGGAACAAGAGAATACTCTATTAATGCAGTACCTACACAGTTCAGACTCACAGGGATTCATTTATGACAACATTGCAGGACAGTCTGCAATACATACAGGAAACATGTAAAGTACTAGGTGCATAGCCTCATAAGATGATACCAGGCTATTGGCCCTGATGCCCTCATAAGTCCAGCCCAGATTTTTGCCAATGTCCCTTCAAAGTCAGCACTTGTTTCCCCTGTCCAGGTGGGACACAGGTGGGATCACAGGGGTGTATTTTGTGTTTCCCATGCAGCCGTCCATTTTCTTTTTAAAAAGGGCTATAGAGGTACTCTTCTAGACATGGGGGGGAGGGAGTGTATTTTAAAGACAGTGTATTGTTTGAGACACAAATCTATCCTGCCAACAAGCACTATTCATGTCACAGACCAGGTGAGGGCCTTGGGTGCAGGTTGTGCGAGTGAGGTTTGTCTTACAGATATACAGAAACTCCATCATGGCCGCTTTGGGAATGGCCTTGTATGCCAGACACAGGTCACCTATGATCAGTCTGTATGAGACTGAGTAGAATGGCAGGGCTTTCAGCCTATCTGTATAGGATAGGTGTTGCAGACCCTGGATTCTTCTGGTCAGGAACCTCTGTGTGATCTATGCAACTGCTGCATGTGGCTGGCAAGGTACATGCCAAATGAGCTATTGTACTCGGTAATGGGTCTGATAAGGGAGGCATACAGGAATGCTATGGCCTCCTAGTTCCTGGAAGTCATACCCTTATTTGTGAAGTGGGTCATGTAGACAGCCTTCCATACAATGGTGCCCACACAGTGGGAAACTGTCAGGTTACTCTAAACCTTGGTGCACAAGTCACCTTATGCCTGATTGCATGCTCAGTACATTGTTATTACTGTCATAATTAGTGTAGATGACATCTACCATAACAGGGATAATGATGCATTCCCTGGCATTCAGTTTGAGGCAATGCTTCTGGCACCAGTCATTAATTTGGGTAAGGTCTTCTTGGAGGATATTCACATCACTAGGTGGATGTAAGACACTGGCCAGCTTGCAGTCATCTGTAAACCTGGTCAGCCACAGATCTCTGGTTTTGTCTTGTACCTCACAAAAGTATATCCCAAAAATAGATGCCACCGATAGATCCTTGGGGTACTCCACTCTTTAAGGGTCTACTACTAGAGGTGGATTCTAATACTTTGACTGATTGGGTACTATCATTGAGCCAGTTAGATACCCATCTGGTAACATACAGGTTGATGCCTAGCTATGTAGGCTTATGTAGTATGGCCAACTGGAGATTATTGACAGAGGCCATGGCTAGGTGAAGGTAGGCAGTGTACACCATCTTCCCCTCATCCATGTGTTTGTTGACCACATCAAAGAAGTCAACCAGATTTACCAGGCCTGATCTCCCTTTGACAATACCAAACTGTGTGGGCTCAATCATTTTGAGATTGCTGATGTCCCTGTTTATAAGGTCCTTGATAATGCCTTCCATGGTCTTGAAGATCAGGCTAGTTAGACTGATGTGCATATGATTGACTGGGTCGGTGGATTGCTCCACTTTGTGTAGAGGGATAACAGTGGCTGTTCTCTGTGCAGAAGGGATAGCACTGGTGCTCAGGCTTTGGTTGACTATAGTGTGTAATGGAGCTGAGAGCTCATGCCTGATTTCTTGTAGGATGCAGCCAGAGATGTTATCAGGTCCCATGGAGACTTCAGTTTGTTGCCTTTGAGAGGGCATTACGAATAGGGGGGGTCTATTTTAAATCAGCGAACGCTTAAAAAAGTGAATGTTGATTTATCAACCGATGTAAGCGAAAGCTTACAATCCCGAACACTAGGAACAGGGATTTTTTCCCAGGGATAAAAATCGCTGTTCCACAAAAAATAAATAAATAAATAAAAACTTCACTACATTACATTAAGTGGGGGGCTTGGCCCCCCACCCCCCTTCTTAAATATACCAACTCCGAGATCGCACTACAGTGACGAAATGGGAAAGAAATTGCTTATATGCCATTTCATTATTTTGCTGTTTTGTGCTTTCAAGTTTGATCAAGACACATTCATAGAATTGAGTCTTCGATTATATAACAGGAACCCGATCAGGGGAGGTGGGGGGGCAGGTGCTGTGCATGTCCTTGTTTACTGATGGGGGACGGGGGGTGAGGTTTCACTTAACCTGTCTGCAGCAGGTTGGCTATATCTATGGCCTATGTGTATGTGGTGTTATTGACCACCAGTACAGAGCAGATTTGGGTGTTGCCTCTGGGATTGCAGACATATGTGAAGAAGGCCTTGTGATTGGACTTGGTGGATGTGTCCAATTTGCAATCTAGGTTACTCTTAGAGTACCTCACCTGTGCCTCTGGGATTGCAGACATATGCGAAGAAGGCCTTGTGATTGGCCTTGGTGGATGTGTCCAATTTGCACTCTATATTATGCTTAGAGTACTTCACCTGTGAATTTATTTGCTTGTTCAGACAAAGGTGAGATCACTTCCAATTTGGCACCTGCTCCTTCTTGGCCCTGTACAGCAAATATTTCCACCTATTATAGAGTTTGTGTATTGCTGATGCTGACCACAGAGGTTTACTCTAGCTTGGGGGAGATGATTTTGTCCAGGAAGGTATTGCTGAGTCTATACAGCTATGCAGGTGCTCCTTTAGATTTTTGAAGTAGGCTTGGACACAAAGTCATAACTCAGTTTAACACTTTTCCAATTTCAACTTAGTAATTATAATCAAACTAGTAATTATTTATGTTTCAAGGCAATACAACAACCTATAGCTGTAGACATTTATGTCTGCTTGATGCACTGAAACTAAGATTACACATTTGTAAAACAAGTACAGCTTATTTACTTGATGTTTTGCAACTCATGTCTGTATGTTTGAGGACTCCAGCTGCTACTATTAATACATACATGTGCACAGGTAATACTTAATATACATTTCTGTTCTTTGTCAGTATGGCACACCGTGTTTACACTCTGGACAAAGGCACAAATAAATGGGGGGGAGCCCAAAAATAGTGACACTTTATAAATACTGCTGTAACACTCTTAGACAGTCGATAGCAAAGTATGTTTTGCATTCACAGGAATACTCTGAAAGATATGACACCTGCCATTCAAATGTATGCTGTTATGTTATGACTTCAGTCATTAATGATTTGCCAGTGATTTGCCAGACAAAACACAACTGTATGAGAAAATGACTACAACTATGAGGCAAACGTGGTCAGTCTGTAAAACTCAGGACAGTTGAAAGGTATGAGCTCAGTACATAACATACAGTTCAACACAGACTTCTGCACCAGTTGTTTACTATGCATATACCCTATATAGGTCTCTTACATTTGTAAGACAAGCATATGTGTCATAGTAGTATTCACCGGTGACATATGAATATTTACAACATCCCAGGTAGCTGGCCTGGCAGTGTCACAGTCAATATTGGACAACAGATACTCCAGTAGTAGTCATATGTGAGCTGACTTTTGCTAGGGTGACTCAGGGGCCAGAGCAGCGATCTGTGTCACTGCGGACAGGGCCACGAGACCTTTTGTTTAACTTCTTATTTCCCATGATTGCATCCCCCCATCTGCATTCCCTTACATGCTTAATTGTTTGACATACCTCTTATAGTGCTGTAGTGGTTTCTCAAAGTAATCCAGAAGTGTTGCTTTCTGTATTCGCAGTCTGTCTTTCCATTAAAAGGTTCAGACCTGTTTTCCATAGGCAGCAGCTTGCCTTTGGTATGTAATGCTCATGAGCAGGTGATGGCCTGTGCACCTTATTCTCCCACTTGCTAATTGCATCCAAAACAGCTGTGTTGTCTTTCCATTAGCCAATGGCATGGCAACACAGTGCTATAATTAAGTCCTTCATGTGGGCCTTGCCCCTTTTCCTTACTGTGAGGAGGACATTATGGAGGTGTGGGAGCTACAGCATCACAGAGGGTAGTTGGAAATACTGTCCACTGTTTGGATTGATGTACTATGTCCACAGTTTTGCATGTTGTGTCTACATACCTGTCAACCTCTTAGCACAAGAAATGTGGAGAAAGCCCAACAAAATGGGGGACAAAGTTACAAAATTAGGGACAGATTGTAAGTATTGCTGTTATACAGTTAGAAACTTGCTAGATTAACAGGTTTGTCTGGACATGCATTTTCTGCGTGATTTGAAGTCTGAAACTGATATGTATATGACACCTCTCAACTGTCCAGATTTTCACAGAATGTCCAGAAGTTTGGCTCATATTTTTGGTCTGTTCCTTATACAAATTTTTTTTTTGACAAATCACTAGGATGATCTGAGGATTGAAGTCACTAAATAATGACATCCATTTGTGTTTCAGACTTCATATCCTTCACAAAATTTATGTTAAATTTATGTTATGCGTTCCGGCCCCAAAACCCGGACCACACCACAAAAGGAGGGGGTGTATCCATATTCATCAAGGATACCCACACCTCCAGGTTGGTGGCAACGCACGAAGCATCGGAAACCATCCAGGTGCAATTAACCATAGGCAAAACTGCTCTACAATTTGTAGCATGCTACAGGCCACCCTCTCAAACTCAGGAACCCCACACAGCTTTCCTGAAGACACTGGAGGGTATAAATGTATCTCCAAACACCATTATATTGGGTGACTTCAACTACCCGAATATAGACTGGGAACATTACTCAAGCCCAAACTTTCTAGCCCAAAGGTTCCTGGAGTTCATAAATTCAAATGCCATGGAACAACTAGTCACCGTTCCCACAAGAGGAGAAAATATACTAGATCTCATCATCACAAACATGGGGACAAAATGCTCCACACGAAGTATATCCCTCATTGGTGAGATCAGATCATAAACTAATCTCACTGGATATCCACATCCGCCCCACCCCAAACAAAAAGACCACAGTGAAGAACTTCTCTAAAGCAAACTTCACACTACTCAAGACTGGTGTGGTACCCTTCAAGGCCCCGAGCCAGTGGAAACCACAACCCAAGCTGGAAGCCCTTACAAATGCCTTCTATGAACACCTCCAGGACTGCATGGATCAGGCAATCCCTAATAAAACCAAGACTCTTTCCACCAAGGGCAAATGTCAGTATGGTGGACCTCAGCCATAAACAAACTTTACAATAAGAGGAGAAAGCTGTTACATGATAGAGCAAAATCCATAAAAGAGAAGACACCTTTGATCATTATTAGTAAAAAAATACGAGCTCTCATAAAATCATCCAAGGCCAACTTTGAGAGAAAAATTGCCATAGATTCAAAAGACAATCATAAGGCCTTCTTCAGCTATGTTAGAAACCTGGGTGGAAACTCCCAGATATGCTCAGAATTAGTCCAAAATGATACAAAAATCACTGAACCCACAGACATTGCCAACATACTGGCAGACAGGTTCAGTGCAAACTTCACCCCCTCCCCCCAAAAGGAGAGATAACTATCCCAGCGGAGTGCAGCCTCCCAGACATCTCCAATGTGCAGGTGAAAGCTGCTCTCTCTAAAGCTAAAAACACAGCATCAATGGGACCAGATGGAGTCCCCGGCTGTGTGCTACACGAACTCAATGAGGAACTAAACCCGCACATAAGGCAGCTGTTTAATCTTAGCCTTACCACAGGATACATGCCCAAGGAGTGGTGTACGGCAACTGTGGTCCCACTCCACAAAGGCGGTGCCTCTACGGACCCTGGTAATTACTGCCCCATAAGCTTAACAAGCCTGGTCTGCAAAGCTATGGAGAGGATCATAATGGAACTCATAAACAAAGACATAGGGGACTTGCAGACATTGGACCCGACCCAGTTTGGCTTTGTCAAGGGCAGATCATGCCTTTTGAACTTGGTCGACCTCT